>NC_060043.1:14147500-14148933 GCF_905333055.1 Maniola jurtina | reverse complement strand
AGGACTCCGAAGAGCAAGACTCCGAGGAGCACCGACGGGTGAGGGCCCTGGCGGAGCTCACGGATAGCGAGACTCCCTCGGACCAGGGGGACCCCCCTTTCACTCATTTAGAGTTAAAGCTGGCGAGCCGTTCTTTCGACCCGAAGAAAGCCCCTGGAGCGGACGGCTTCACCGCCGACATATGCCTGCATGCGATAAACCTCAACCCGGACCTCTTCTTGTGCCTTTTCAACCGGTGCCTGGCAATCCACCACTTTCCCGGAGCCTGGAAGGAGGCCACAGTAATCTTCCTTCGGAAGCCCGGAAAGGCCACCTACACGACCCCAAAATCGTATCGTCCTATAGGCCTCCTTCCGGTACTTGGAAAGGTCTTGGAAAAGATGCTTGTCACTAGACTACAATTTCATATAGCGCCTAGGCTTAGCACACGCCAATTTGGCTTTATGCCCCAACGGAGCACCGAAGACGCCCTCTACACCTTAGTGAAACATATCAGACATAAACTAGACAGCAAGAAGATTGTCGTTCTGATATCACTGGATATAGAGGGCGCATTTGATAACGCTTGGTGGCCCAAAATAAAGGTCAGGCTGGCGGAGGAAAAATGCCCCATAAACATCCGACGGCTTTTGAGCAGCTATCTAAATGACAGGAGCGTCAAAGTCAGGTACTGTGGGGAGGAGTACGCAATAGCTACCGAGAAGGGTTGCGTGCAGGGATCTATTGGCGGACCAATATTATGGAACTTACTTTTAGACCCACTGCTCCGGGACTTGGAAACTAGTGGCGCGTACGTGCAGGCATTCGCTGACGATGTGGTGTTGGTGTTCGAGGGCGACACGGCCCTCGAAATCGAACGGCAGGCCAACGCCGCCCTTGAACGTGTGAGAATGTGGGGAGCGGCAAATAAACTTCGATTTGCGCCTCATAAGACCAATGCAATGGTTATGACGCGCAAATTAAAGTACGACGACCCGCGTCTACGCATGGGCGGGGTCGACGTTGCCTTGTCGAACGAAATCAAACTGTTGGGTGTTGTCATTGACCGAAAACTCACATTCAACGCCCACGTCGCGAGTGTCTGCAAGCGCGCGGTAGCCTTCTACCATCAGTTGGCACGAGCAGCTAAGGTCAGCTGGGGTCTCCACCCCGAAGTAATCCGTACTATCTATGTAGCGGTGGTCGAACCTGTAGTTCTGTATGCCGCCAGCGTATGGGCGCCTGCTGTGGACAGGCTCGGAATCCGGAAGCAGCTGAACGTGGTCCAGCGAGGCTTCGCACAGAAGCTCTGTAGGGCATATCGCACTGTCTCCCTGAACGCGGCCCTGTTGCTCGCTGGGATACTCCCACTCGACCTTCGCGTCCGCGAAGCCGCGGCGCTGTATGAGGCGAGGAAGGGGGTGCCCCAGCGAGAGATAGGGGATCGGGAGGTA
>NC_060043.1:13925000-14142500 GCF_905333055.1 Maniola jurtina | reverse complement strand
TTAATTTGCTCATCAAACAATCATCATCAAGGTATCAATTCACGATTCACGAACTAAAAAATTGAAATAACAACCTATATTTTTAACCCCCAACCCAAAAAGAGGGGTGTTATAAGATTGACGTGTGTATCTGTGTATCTGTGTATCTGTCTGTGGCATCGTAGCGCCTAAACGAATGAACCGATTTTAATGTACTTTTTTTTGTTTGAAAGGTCGAGGTGGATCGAGACGAGAGTGTTCTTAGCTATAATCCAAAAAAATTGGTTCAGCCGTTTAAGAGTTATCAGCTCTTTTCTAGTTTTCTTGTAGAAAAGAAGGTTAGATAACCGTTAGGTTCATAATATTATGTCAATTGACAAATGTCAAGCTGTCAAGATGGACGTTGCCTAGATACATAATTATTTATTTGAAAATGATGTTTTGGAAAACTCAGATACTTTGGATCGTAGGCGCGGAATAGTCCAAGAAAATCGGTTCAGCCGTTTGAAAGTTATTAGGTCTTTTCGGTCTTTTCTTGTTACTGTAACATTCACTTCGTCGGGGGTGTTATAAATTTTTAATTTACATTAATTGTGAAAACGTTTTTGTTGGTTTGTCCTTCAATCACGTTGTAAAGAAGTAACGCATCAGCGTGATTTTTGTTGTTCAGTAACCTCGCAACTATAACCATAGAGCTATGGATTAATAGCATTTTTTTAACCGACTTCCAAAATAGGAGGAGGTTCTCAATTCGTCGGGATCTTTTTTTTTTTTTTTTCTTTTTTTTTTTTTTATGTATGTTCCCCGATTACTCAAAGACCCCTGGACCGATTTGGAAAATTTTTTTTTTGTTTGAAAGGGTATACTGTGCAGGTGGTCCCATATAAATTTGGTGAAGATCTGATGAATATCTTCGGAGATGGAGAACAGAACTCCTCAATGGATCGGAGCAAATTGCTCGAGATCAGTGTAATAGCTTAATAAACAGTAGGGTTTTAACTGGGCACAGCATATTATAGTACAGTGGGGCCACTAAAAATTGTGAAATAAAAAATTTTCAAAAGAAAAATAAAACCGACTTCAAAAATCACAAACACTAAAAAGTAAAAAATAACTTTTGCTTAGCTACACGTGTAATGCACCTAGGTATGAAGTCGGGCGAGCTTCACTCTTGGATTTCTAATTTTGTTTTAATATGCTCGCTCGACTTCATACCTAGGTGCATTACACGTGTAGCTAAACAAAAGTTATTTTTTACTTTTTAGTGTTTGTGGTTTTTGAAGTCGGTTTTATTTTTCTTTTGAAAATTTTTTGTATGAATATAGTAAAATTGGGAATCTATAGAGTGACATAACTTACTTTTGATCTCGGTCACGATTTCGGTAAACCAACTGAAACGGGACCCTTACAAAAGTAGCCACTTTCTAGGTTCTCAGCTATGCTTATTGCGAAAACAATTTCAACCTTATTGCAGCGTAGTAATTGAAAGCACAATGAAAATAGCATGCTTTCTGCCGGGAACTGATCTTTTCTCGGAATTCAAAAGTAGTTCACGTCACTCTCCGCTCACACAGCAGCTGAATTACACGAGGTAGCTGCTATACTCGTGTATGAATTGAGGAAAATTGGTACTTAGTCCGATTACAGCGTCATTCAACGACAAATGATTGAAAACAAGCTATCTTATAGAAACCGTTTGTTTATTCCAAAGGGAAAGGAAAGTCCAAGTCCAAGGCGCTATGCCGATACGAAAATTAACATCGATTCGTAGCTTTGTTGCAATGTTATTAAAGAAAAACCAGGCAAGGGCAAGTCAGACTCGTGCACCGAGGGTTCCGTACTCGGGTATTTTCCGACATTATGCACGATAAATCAAAAACTATTATGTTTAAATATATAAAAAAATCTGTTTTAGAGTGTACAAGTAAAGATGTTACTTTAAAAATTGAAGCACATTTTTAATTCTTTTTGACCGACTTCAAAAAAAGGAGGGGTTCTCAATTCGTCGTGATCTTTTTTTTTTTACTTTTTTTATGTATGTTCCCCGATTACTCAAAAACGCCTGACCGATTTGGAAAAAAAATTTTTTTTGTTTGAAATGGTACACTTCGCAGGTGGTCTCATTTAAATTTGATGAAGATCTGATGAATATCTTCGGAGATGGAGAACAGAACTCCTCAATGAATAAGAGCAAATTGCTCGCGATCAGTGTAATAGCTTAGTAAACGGTAGGGTTTTAGCTGCGCATAATTATTATATAAAATTGTGAAATAAAAATTTTCAAACGAAAAATAAACCTAATAAATAAATACCCTATAGGTTTTCTTGATAGACACGACAGACGGCCAGACAGCGGAGTGATCTTATAAGGATTCCTTTTTCTTTTTGAGGAACGGAACCCTAAAAGCTTAGGACTGAAATTATTTATTAAGTTGGTGATCGCTATCTGCGGGATCGATGTCCCGCCGCCGGCGGCGCGCGTCACTCGGGCGGGCGGCGCGATGTCGGGCGGCGCGCGGCTCGTGCGCGGCGCGCTGCGCGCGGCGCTGACGGCGGGGCGCGCGTGCGGCGTGGCGCCGCTGCGGCTGACGCGCGCGGCCGTGTCGCCGGCGCGCGCGCGCTACTGCTGCTTCGTCACCGGTGTCTGCAGTGAGGCTCCACGCTCATGACTTCGACGGACACCCGATATGCGCTCATGGTATAATGCGAAGTGTTTCAGCCGGCATGGTGCTGGTGGGGCGCGTGTACTCCGTGGCGCGGCAGCTGCGCACCGACAGCGCCGCCATCGCGCGCTCGCCGCTGTGGTACCTCCTCACGCTGTCCGAGCCGCTGCTGACGGCGCTGATCGTCAGCGCGCACGGCTTCGGCGGCGCGCGGCGGATGGCGCGACTGCTGGACTACCTGCGTCAGATAGAGATGGTTGGGTTTTTCAAAGTGAAAGACACTTATTTAAAATAGATATCGTTACATACTTTTCAATTGTGCATTGTAGAATATGTAAAATAATTTAAGTACTGGTGATTTATTATAAACTTAAAGCTAAAGCTACGATGTTAAAGTTTTTTGATATTAATTAATTTTAAACAAATACGATGCATCGTCAGCAAACAATACTATTCCGTGATTGTCGTTGGCGAGGTAAGGAGGATCATTAATGTAAATGAGGAACAGAAAAGGTCCTAAGATGGAACCTTGTGAGACCCCTATTCTTACAACTGATCCAAGAGACCGCTTTCCATTCACGTCTGCCTTTTAAGTGAGATCTCATCAACTCTGATGCTACACCCCTAATTCGGAAATGGTAATTCCCTGACAAATGTTTCATATTCAACAAACTCCAAAGCCTTGGATAAATCATGAAAAATGGCAAGCTCAACGTCACGTCATTGCATGAGTTTTCACTCCTCCCAGGGTTCAAAATATATATACGGAATCTTTTTAATTTAACGATTAAAATGGTCTAAAATATAGAATGAACAGCTCCGATTTACCGACTAGTAAATTTTTTATCCAAACTCTCGCACCTAGAAAGTTGAAATTTTGCATTCATTCATTATTTTGTGCAGCCGAGTTTACTTTTCCTTTTTATTACCGAAAACAAACTACTGAGTATCATCAGAATTCCATTTGACAAGGACAGGTGCATGTAACAAACGACATAGCCCCGGCGGCCGAGGCGGGGCGCGCTCTGCTGGCGTGGGCGGTCGTCGTGTGGGCGGTGCTCATCGCGCTGTTCTCGCACTGCTTCTACTCCACACTGGTCGTCATCAGCAATGGCGATAGTAAGCCTACTTCATTTACATGCACCATAATATCAGGAAATCAAAATAATAAGGTAACTAAGTAATGCATCTTTTTTTTAAATATCGATATTTATTGTCCTGTGCAGTGTCGTCGCTGCTGTTGTTCGTGTTCCTGTACGCGCAGGGCGCGGTGAAGGCGGTCATCACGCTGGAGTACGCGGGCCTGATGTCGGCGCTGAGCTCCGCGACGAGCGCCCTGCTGGCGAGCTTCCGGGAGCTGCGGCTGACGGGTGGGAACTGTTCGTTTGTCTCTATCTCTATTTGTAATAGCTACAAGACATGTTTCACCAACTTTGTCTATTGGTAGTTTATTTCAGACAATTGATCTTAGAACATTCTCTATTATTGTAGTATTGCTTCAGATGACGACGACGACTCCTACAAGAAGGCGGTCGGGAGTGTGAGGAACATCAAGCGCTCGTACCTGGCGCTGCAGCGCGTGGTGCAGCGCGTCAACGCGCAGGAGGGCTCGGCGGTGCTTCTGCTGCTGGCGGCCAGCATCTACAAGATGATCCACAACATCTTCGTCGCCACGTCGGCTTACTACTCTCATGGTGAACGACGAGAACTGTCATGGTATCATATTATAAGAGCGTGCACAGTTGTGCCGTAGCTGTAACGCGACCTCGCAGCCTCGATGTCGCTAAAGGGTTTGGCATAGGGAACTTCTGTCGACACTACCGTCCTGCAAACTACCCGTGAAGCTATGTCTCCTACAAAGTAGTACGTAGTAATAGTATTATTCCATACAGTTTCAGATGGTCTCGTGCCCGTGACGCTGGTAATAATCATTCTCTCATTGGTTTGGATCGTGTTCGAGCTGGTGAAGACGGTGGCTCTCATCGAGCCCTGCCACGCCGCGGCCGCCGCGGTGAGTGTCGTGCTACGACCACACTACACGTGTCCGAACATTCCTTTATCACTCACGACTCATCGCACAAAGCGAAGTTTGGATTCCTCGACTCCCGCGGAGCACAGAGTCACACTGAGGAGCAAAGTCATGCTCGAGCGCTTTTCCCATAAATTAATCTATACATATACATAATTTATACATATAATAAAATTGTAGAAAAGTGGTGTCTGTGGAAATAATATATATAATGTGTTTTTGCGTGCAATAAAGATTTTCTATCTATCTAAATGTTCTAACTCAGAATACTTCACTGTGGACACTTTTTCAACTTTGTTGTTTATAATGTGTTTATTGTGCGAAATAAAAGAACTTGTGTTGCTCTGAAAAGAGAAACAACAATCGAAGCTGTTACTCCACACTTTAATCAGATTTCAATATCCAAATTACATTAAAAACATTCGGCAAAAATAACGTTCATTTTCAACACTGGCACAACTCTTGACAGTTGACAGTTGACACTTGTGACGTGTGCGCGGCAAATTCAAATTATGTTGCCATCTAAATGAAGATCTTCATTTACATCTCCCCCCCCACATTAGTCATCAATCTAACACTGGAACCAGTTTTGTTATGTGGAAAAGGTTTGATTCACACTTTTTATGTCCTGTATTTATTTTGTAGACTGAGTTTGAAATTTTTTCTAAAATCTCATACGGACCAATTTTTAATTCATCCAGTTTTTTCCTGTTTAAACGATTACCATTTTCAACATATACTAGGTCTCCTACTTTTAATTCACACGTTCTCCTGTTCTTATCAAAATGTTGTTTATTATAACTGTGCGATTTTAAAGTATTTTCAAATGCGGTTTTCCTATCTTGCAATAAATCATTATAGGTTTTATCTTGTTTTAATTCTTCTGGTAATATGTCGACATTTTTTCCTTCCAATAGATATTTTGGTGAAAATCCTGTTACAGTGTGTTCCGTTTCATTGTACTTTTCAGTGCATTCATGAGCAATAGTTGTCCAAGCTAGTTTATCTTTTCTTTCATTTATCTTACATCTTATTTTGTTAGTTAATGTTTGATTTAATCTTTCATTCAGACCATTTGAAAATGGTGAATTTACCGCAGTGAAGATGATAGGTATATTTTCTTTGTCTAAAAAATTTTTGAAATCCTTTGAATTGATGCCTGGATATTGATCGGATAGAATTAGACCAATTTTATTTTCATGTGTTACCTTTTGAACCAACTTTATAAAATCATTGGAATTTTGAGTTTTTGAAGTCAAAATGTAAGCATATCTCGAAAAGTGGTCTACTAGGAGGTGTAAATATGTCTTTGTAGAACGTGAGCCACCAAATCCACCAATAGTATCGATAGACATTATTTCAAAAGGGTAAGTAGCCGGACCTAAGTGAGACATGAGTCCAAAATTATATTTTCCTCTAGATTTGTTTTTTATGCAAATTTCACAGCTGTCACAAATTTTTTTGATATTGTATGTTAAATTTTTCGCTGTATAGAATGGATTAATTTTCCTTTTCATCTGTTGTATTCCAATATGACAGTACTTATAATGTATTTTCTTTATAAATTTTTTACTGAATTCTTCAGTTAGTAATATCTTTTCCTTTTTCCCATCCTTACGATAGTATATGTTATCTTTTAATGTTACTTTATATTTACTCTGTTTTATATCTTCATTCCTTTTTTGATCATTTTGTATATCTTCTAATTGAATTAAATTTATAATTTTTAAAATCTCATCTTGATTTTCCCATGGGTCTAGTACTGGATTTCTGCTTAAACTATCTGCTTCCACATTGTATTTACCTGGAGAATATTTTATCTCAAAGTTGAACTGTGATAGGTAATATGTAAGGTCTCCTAGTTCTTCATCTGTTCTTGCCTTTATGTTCATTTTCTCCAATGGTTTATGATCAGTGAAAATCTTGAATCTTTTCCCTATAAGCCAGTATTGCCAATATTTTACGGCTTCCTTTATCGCTAAACATTCTAGATAAATGGCCTTTTTCTTTTTTTGTGTGTCATTTAATTTTCTTGAAAAATATGCACAAGGTTTTTCTTCTCCACTTTGTTGTGGTTGCTTCAAAACTGCGGCGATACCTTATATACTAGCGTCTGTATATATATGTATCGGGAGATCAGGGTCAAAGATCGCTAAAATAGGTTGTGAACAAAGTAATTTTTTTATTGTCTCAAAAGACTCTTGACATTTTCCTGACCAAATGAATTTTTGTCCTTTTCTTAATAAATTATGTAATGGATCTAATATGATTGATATTTTTGGTACATATTTTCCGTAAAAGTTTATCTTACCTAGAAACTGTCTAACATTCTTCTGGGTTTTTGGAACAGGGAAATTCTTTATAGCAATTAAGTTATCCTTCAGTGGAGTGATTGTATTATTTTTGATAATATGACCTAAATATTTTACTGAGTCTTGTGCAAAGTTACATTTTGAAAATTTTAATCTAAAGCCTTCTTTTAATATTGCTTCCAGCAAAAGTGATAAGTGCTTTATGTGGTCAGAAAATGTCTCAGAAAATACCAAAATATCATCAATGTAGTTTACAGTGAAATCTGATAGTTTGTGTTTCCGTATAATACTACTTAATATTCTTTGAAAAATTGCAGGTGATGTCTTTAAACCGAATGGCAAGCATGTCCATTGGAAATGCCCTTCCTGCGTAACAAATGCTGTTTTTTCCCTGTCTTCGATCTTCAAAGGTATGGACCAGAATGCTGAATTTATATCCAGTGTTGAGAAGTATTTACATTTTGCAGTCTTTACCATCAAGTCTTCAATAAGTGGAAACGGCTGTGATTGAGGAACCACAATTTTATTTAATTCCCGAAAGTCTATACATAGTCTTGATCTTTTCCCTTCTTCTTTTTTATAGGCCAGTGTTACAGGCGCAGCAAAAGGACTACAGGACTCTTCAATTAGGTTCTCTTGTAATAATTTAGATACTTGTTGTTCAATTTCTTTTTTGTCTTCAATAGAACACCTATAAGGTCTTTTACTACAGTATTTATCAATTAATAAATCAATATGTGCTTCATAGCCTTTCACAGTGCCTATATCATATTTGTCCTTAGCAAAAAGAGGTTTATATTTGCATATTAATTCCTCTATTTCTGCCTGCTTTTGAGCGTCTAGATGATTGACAGAAATGATAAAGCTAGTTTCTTCAACATGCTCGTTGAAATTAATTTTATACATATCCCTAGTTTTATTCAGGGCGTTCATATTTTTATTGCAATTTTCTTCAACTATACTGTCTGAAATGTCAGACAGTGTTCTTTTGTTTTTCAGGCTTTTTCCTTCTTGACTATTCTCTATTTTGAGGCTGGAAGTATCCTGAGTAATTTCCAATTTCTCATTTTGAATCAGATGAAATTCCTTTATGCAGTCTAGTCCAACTAAAAAGTCATAATCAAAATTTTCTTCATCAATTACAAAAACATTAATTTTTTTTTCAATATTAAAAATCTTCATCTTTAATGTTACCATTCCTTTAGTTTTTCTCACGCCATTAATCGTTTTTAAGTTTGCATTTTCGATAGAAATATTATTGTTGTTGTTATTACCTTTCAAAGATAGCAATCTAGAATTTATTAAAGACACATTTGATCCCGAGTCATAAATCCCAGTTGTTTCTAAGGTATCATTTAATAACAATTTAATCTTGATTAATGGCGGGATCACCAGTTTTTTGGATTTATCTCATTTAATTCTGTTTCTAATTCTGAATTGTTAACTGTTTTTATCTGATCTCTTTTTTGTTTATCATTATTTTTGTTTTTGAACCAGCACAAGGATTCGGGGTGATAGCGGTTGCCTTTGTTTTCTTTTTCACAAATTCTACATGGTTTGCTACTCCCATCTTTTTCTTTAATTTTACTTTCCAAACCTACCACTTTTCTTCCTAAATTCTTCTTATTCACTATATGTTCCAAGCCCCTGATATTATTAAATAAATCCTTTGTTTCCTTTAAGCTATTTCTATCGATTTTATCTGAAATAAAATTTGGGAGCCCGGTGGCGATTAAATCAATTAAGGTGGTATTATCTATTGATTTATTTATTTCTAATAAAAGTTTTTCCTTTTTCAAAGCATATTCTAGTAATGATCCTTGTCTATATTTGAATAACATTGCATATCTCACTGGCGACCATCCTTTGTCCGCATAAGTCTCACAGAAGTTTTCTTTCCATGTTGACCATTCCGAGTTTACTGTATGTTTTATGAGTCTTGAACTGTACCAATCCAGACATGAATCTTCCAAAAATAATCTCAAGGCCTCAATTTTCTTAGTATCTCCTTCTATACCAACACGAGTACATTCTGATTCAAAAATAGCCATCCACTGTGATACATTTGACGTTTTATTATTGAATTTTTCTAAAACAATTTTTTCTGTTAGCTTTTTTATGTTGTCGGACTTTGATGTATCTTTCTTTTTTTCAGTGAAATTTTCTAGGATCCTCGTCAAAGCCTCTTCTGAAATTCCGGAAGTAGAGGCCCGTTTCTGCATTTCTTGTGTTGATTCCTCTAACAAATATCCTTTAAACTGCATATTTCCGTCTTCATCTATATAGGTACTACATATCTCTGGTGTTAGTGTAATCCAAACTTGTCTTCTATCATTTCTCTTTTGTAATGTAGTCTTCACTTTTAGAAATGTCTGAGTTTTTATCACTGTATCATGCAGTTTTGCCGGTTGAAATTGTTCCGGAATTAAAAAGGTCTGTTTATTGACATCAGTAATTGAGGTTATGCAAATGACATTCGTTTTCGGATCTTCGATCGATTTTTGCACTATAAATTCAAATCTTAACTTTTCCATGTTAACTTTTTGTTAATAACAGCTATAAAATTGTTGTTTTATAATGTGTTTTTGCGTGCAATAAAGATTTTCTATCTATCTAAATGTTCTAACTCAGAATACTTCACTGTGGACACTTTTTCAACTTTGTTGTTTATAATGTGTTTATTGTGCGAAATAAAAGAACTTGTGTTGCTCTGAAAAGAGAAACAACAATCGAAGCTGTTACTCCACACTTTAATCAGATTTCAATATCCAAATTACATTAAAAACATTCGGCAAAAATAACGTTCATTTTCAACACTGGCACAACTCTTGACAGTTGACAGTTGACACTTGTGACGTGTGCGCGGCAAATTCAAATTATGTTGCCATCTAAATGAAGATCTTCATTTACATATATAAAAAAAAAGTAGCAGGCGTTGTTATTATATCGATGCCGAACCCGAAATTGTAATAAAATTTTTTTTTGTCTGTTTGTCTGTGTGTTTGTGCACGCTAATATCAGAAACGGCTTATTCGATTTAGATACGGTTTTCACTAATATATTGTAGTAAGCTTCACTTAACATTTAGTGTTTATTTCATGTCAATCGGTTCATAAATAAAAAAGTTATGTCAATTTAAAGAATCACGGCAAACATTTTTAACGTACAGAGTATATGCTGCCCGAAAAGTCACTATTCCACGCGAACGAAGTCGCGGGCACAGCTAGTAATAAATAAGTATCATGCTTTTTCCAGAGAGTCCTGACACAACAGTGAGGTACCCATTAGATAAAAGCTGAAGTATGAGTATGGAGGTCCTTTTGCCTTGCGCGAGTGACAGGGCACCTCCCTCCACCCGACCGAGCGGTCGCGGCACATACAGCGGTATCCGATGACCTCACAGTTTCGAAACCACAACCTGCTCAATGTCTTACACGCTCGACCCATATTTAGTGAATTCGTATCGGATACATAATATTTTCAGAATTTTGGGAACTCTTGGAGAGAGTGAGAGAGATTTGGAATGACTCCAGCGTGTTTCAAATTTTCACTCCGAAAAGGAGATAGGTACCTACTCACTGTCTGATATTTTACCGTCCTACTCAAATCGCTAGGTATGAAATACTTGACATTTTCAATGTAGGTTAAATCTGTAACGGAGTCCCCACTAAAGCTCTGGTTTCCTCCAACAGCGGTGCCGTTTTTAAACGGACGCAATATGATGACCGCAAAAAGGCGGCCGTAAACATGTGGAATGTTCGAGACTGCATTGACCGTTTTATTACGGTGAACAGACCACAAAGTACGTGTCAATGGTTGAAAATGGACGAACTTAACTTTGCGTTACTCGTATATTTGGAAGATGAACAATCATCAGAAGACGAAAATAGTCTAGTCTTTATGTTTTACATTATATAGCACATCATGAACCCGCACAAAATCAATTAAAATTTCATCATCCTCGCTGGTCCAGTTGATGAAACTCATTTTGAACAAAAAATATTTTAAAATGGCACGCAAATTAATATTACGCTTGAAAATACCTTCACCGCTATGAAAAAAACGTTGACAGACACTTCGACACCGCCAAGACGGCCGTCATGCAAATGGCGGTACCGCTTTTTGACGTTACGGTGTCAATTACCGTTATCTAGGAAACCGCGCCATATTGTTTACATAGACAACGTTCTAGTGACGTCATTCACCGCTGTATTACGGCCGCTACATGATGGCACCGCTTTTGGAGGAAACCAGAGCTTTACAAGGGGCTATGCTGGTGATGCAGACGCGGCGCTGGCGCGCGGCGCTGGGCGCGCGGCTGGCGGCGGCGCGGCGCGGCGAGCTGCGCGGCGAGCTGCGCGACGAGCTGGCCTCCTTCCACGAGTTCTTCGACGTCAGCTCCGCCGCGTTCTCGCCGCTCGACATCTGCCCCGTCTCCCGCTCTCTGCTGGCCGCGGTAACTAATGTTTATATTCTGTTTTATACAGTCTGCAGTCTCCTGCAGTCTCACCTGGTCTCCCCTCGTCACTCTCCCCCCACACCACATCAGAGCCAGTTTAAAAAATATGAATATGCAAAATGCTCCTGCTGAGAATTGGAACCCTAAGATTATACATCTGTCAATGACAGGCAGAGCTATGTGTTGTTTGTACAGCGTGCACAGTTTGATTAGTTACTATGCAAATCGGAACTGAAAGTTACTATGAATGTTTTTATGAAGTTTGTTTTAGATAAACTCCTCATACATACTAGTCGTTCTGTTAGTCATCAAGCACACGGAATAAAACCATGTGCATGAAATACAAATGTAGCAATGTTTCAGATCGTCGGCGGCTGCTCCACCTTCCTCGTGGTCATGCTGCAGTTCAACCTGAAGGACGCCGGCGAGCACGTGTGACGCGCCGCACAGCGCGGTGCGGTGCACGTGTGACGCGCCGCACAGCGCGGTGCGGTGCACGTGTGACGCGCCGCACAGCGCGGTGCGGTGCACGTGTGACGCGCCGCACAGCGCGGTGCGGTGCACGTGTGACGCGCCGCACAGCGCGGTGCGGTGCACGTGTGACGCGCCGCACAGCGCGGTGCGGTGCACGTGTGACGCGCCGCACAGCGCGGTGCGGTGCACGTGTGACGCGCCGCACAGCGCGGTGCGGTGCACGTGTGACGCACCACACAGCGCGGTGCGGGGCAGCGCGGGTGACGTGCGGGCGTGCGACGCCCCTCGCCTCATACCCCGACTGCTATCTAACCACAGGTGCATTCCGAAGGCTGTTAAACATTAATTATGCGTCGTACAAATACCGGTCGGTTCAACTTGTCAGCCTTCACCTTGTATTAAAAAGAAGAATATGGAACGTGGATCAGGATGTAGTGTGCTGTATGTAGCGTGTACCGCTCGTGTGAACCGTATGACGAGGCGAGACAGCGCGCCGTAACTTAACCAACTGATTCAACTACGATTACTTACCGACAACTTGTATATTGAATAACTTTATTAATAAACCAACGCTATGAGACATACGGGTGGCAAATTTGGAAAGCTTGTATAATGGTGGCCAACATCGTTGAAATAAAAGAAAACCAAAATTATTTTTAGTTCAATTAAAAAAGGGGGAAATTGAGGGTTTGAAACTAAGATAAGAAAAAGTAAGATAACTATACCGAGTGGAGTATCATAATAATATGATAGGACATTTACCTGTACATTCTAAAACAGATTTTTTTATTTTTACGCTTAATGGTTTTTGATAACCGTGCAAAATGTTATTCGTCGTCGACCTCCCCACGATTTTTCAGAATTTTTACAGATCCTAAAACTCTCTTCGAGTTGCGAGAGTCTAGAAAATAACGAACAAAATGAAAGCCAAAATAAAGAAAGGCCACTGATCCCACGCGACGCCGCCTGTGTTTCATTAAACAGGGGCTCCCGCGTAATTACCGAGAGTACATCCTACCGTCCGTCCGTCGGTCCGTCCGTCCGTGCACATGACACCTGTGACATCAGTTCGCGTTATACTGTGGGGCTTACGTCGATGTTAATGTAGGGAAACATTCTCCTGTTTCCACGTTGTGTCGGGTGAGACAGCCTTCATAAGCCTCCAATTACTTCTTAAAAAGGTTTCAAAATTGTTTTGTGTAAAAAGTAAGTCGCGTTCAGCGGACCCGCGGTATAGATAGGTACTAAATAGGTAAATAAGCAAGTAATACTATTATTTCAATAGTTCTCTCGAGATCTTTGTCTTGTTTGAAGGATCCGTAGTAGGTAACATAAAGCAACCTGTATAGTTTCGTTCGTCTGTCCGTCTGTCTGTCCGTCCCTCTCTGTAATTTTTCAAATAAACTAAAGCTATAAAAACAGTAAAGTTCATATTTAGCACAAATAAAGAAACCGCTACACAATGGTATATTTTTTTCACAACCTTCCCCCAGACGAAACAATACTGAACTGAACTGAGCCGTATCGCTGGAGTGCTTCAGTGTGGACCGCAGGGTGGTGTCGGATACGTCGATGGGTGTCGGTCATACAGCCAGCAAGCACTGGTAGGTACCCAACTTGCTGGCTGTGTGAATCTTGATTTTCTAGTTTTATAATATTAATCTGTCTTAAGTTTATGTGAATTGACGTTGAACTGCTCATCACGGAATGTGAGGGTCGCAGGACTGAGGGAGGGAGGGAGAGGTCGGCTTAGCGCAACAGCTGCCTCTTCAGTTCTCAGGGAGACATGTCACGTCTGCTGACATGTCATTACGATAGCCGAATGTAATTACGCGTTATATATTATTCAGTTTCAAATGCGTTGTATATAACTGTTATCATTAGTGGTCGAGCGAGTTGCCCTTAGATGTAATCATGACACAATTAATGGGGTGGATGAGAATCTATAATGAAGCTGAAATGTTTGTCTGTTTATTTGTGTGTGGTGTGAACTGAGCAGTTCCGTGGTTCCACGCTAAGCGACCGGGATGCAACGCGTTTCTGTAATTACCACGTAAAACCATTTAAACGGATGATCCTTAAAAAACCGGATAAGTGCGAGTCGAACTCGCGCACTGAGGGTTCCGTACTCGGGTATATTTTTTTTTACATTTTGCACGATAAATCAAAAACCATTATGCATAAAAATTAATAAAAATCTGTTTTAGAATGTACAGATAAAGCCCTTTCATATGGTACTTAAACCCCACTTGATACAGATTTCTTACTTAAAAAAATTAAACATATTTTTTTTTTAATGATGTAACCACAAATTCACGGTTTTCGGATTTATTCATTTACTTGTGTTATAAGACCTACCTACCTGCCAAATTTCATGATTCTAAGTCATCCTATAGGTTTTCTTGACAGACACGACGGACGGACGGATGGACGGACGGACGTCCGTCCGTCCGTCCATCCATCCGACAGACAGACAGACAACAAAGTGATCCTATAAGGGTTCTGTTTTCCCTTTTGAGGTACTGAACCCTAAAAATCCCGAGGGGCCACCAGGATTTAGGAATGCAATTTCTTACAGCATCAGGGTTGAGGAGTTGGATTCTCGAGGTCAACGATAAAGTTTTTATTTGGTACAGATACCTTCAATAACAATCAATTTATAACCGACAGTTTCTAAATTCCATCAGTTTTGGGTGGTCAGGTCCCCTGCAGCATCAGGATTCAGGAGTTGGAATCCAAATTTTTTATGAAACAATGTCGCAAAGTTCCTCTATCGATTAAAAAAGAACTGACGCAAATCCGTTCAGAAACCTCCGAGATTTCGGTGTACATAGGTAGAAAAACACAACTCCCGTTTTGAAAGTTGGTTAAAAAAGTAGCTTATGTTACTCCCTGGTCAATCCTCTACTTGTCTGTGAAAATCCCGTCAAAATCGGTTCATCCGTTCCGAAGATTAGTCTTTTCAAACGGACAGACAGACAGACAGACAGACAAAAAATTTAAAACGTGTGATTCAGTTATGGTACAAATAACCATATGACCTCAATATGTGGTAGTTATTTCGAAATTACAGACTGACACTCCAATTTTATTTATTAGTATAGATAAGTATAACTAACACATACCTGTGTTAATTATAAGCTATATCCCGAAGGTGTAGTTGGTAGCGCGTGGTGAAATTACTGATGGTCGTTCATTTGATTGCTTTCGGTATTAATGTTTATTCCTACTAACTTATCAGGTAGCTGTTGGCATCTGTACCGAGGCCGGTCTCCACTTTGCTCGCTATAGACATTCCCCTTCCCCTCGGCAACCTAGCGCCTAGCGCCCCTCGGGAGCGAAGCACCGAGCCAGTCCGCTCCTACTGGCCGAATCCCGCGCACCGCGCGGAGGATCTGAGTCGCGTGGTTATTTCGTTTTGTCGATATAAGTTGTTTTTCCGACTAATACAGTGTTTTTACAAGCTTGCACGGATCTTTCATTACTTACCCTATAAAGCTTCACCAAATGACAACTCGAGGTTGGCCGGTACTCTGTCAGCCTCTAGCATTGACGTCATATCTATGATCAATGGCTCTACGCGATGTCGCGCCGCACATCGTCACACAAGTATAACCCTATCATTACAATATACTAACTCTAATTTTCCCTATGTACAATATTTGAAATAGCATTAATCTATACATATAATAAAATTGTAGAAAAGTGGTGTCTGTACAATGGAAATATATAAAAAAAAAGTAGCAGGGGATGTTATTTTATCGATGCCGAACCCGAAATTGTAATTAAATTTTTTTTGTCTGTTTGTCTGTGTGTTTGTGCACGCTAATATCAGAAACGGCTTATTCGATTTAGATACGGTTTTCACTAATATATTGTAGTAAGCTTCACTTAACATTTAGTGTTTATTTCATGTCAATCGGTTCATAAATAAAAAAGTTATGTCAATTTAAAGAATCACGGCGAACATTTTTAACGTACAGAGTACGTACCACACGCCTCGCGCCTGAGCGTCCGTGGCTATATAAAGCGCGGTCACTATTCCACGCGAACGAAGTCGCGGGCACAGCTAGTATCCACAATATGAATGCTAGATGTACACATCGGCAACTCCGGTGACCGCGGTAGGCGCCTGCGCTGACGCCCGTGACCCTATCCCTACCACATACACTCAAAACGAAATAATTAAAAACATTCTCATAACCTCTGTCATAAATAATTTCATATTTATGACGTCCGCTTTTGTGTTAATGTAATACTCGTACCTACGTTGGATAGTCTGTTTTGTTACCAAAATATAAACTTTTGGAGGGAGAATATGAATTGTACTCAGTGTAGTGTGTGGCCTTATTATATCAGCGTAGAGCTTTTCAGGCACTGCTGTTGGCACTGTCGCGGGCCGCCTTCGCACCACGCTTATTTATGTTCCTACCTTAGTCTTGTGCTGTGAAGGGCGGAGCTGTGAATACTCTGTTACTAATAATGTTAACTGTTAACTTTAGTCTCCCATTTTACAACTTGCTACTTGGAGGTATAATTAACAAAATAGGTATCTATATAATCTGTATTTCTTCTATTGTAAAACTGTAGGTAATAGTTTGTTTTGTGTGATGCACTGCTTATTACTTTTTTTTATAAAAAGCAGCAAACGAATAGGCGGGTCACCTGATGTTAAGTGACTACCGCCGCCCATGAACATCATGTAGCACCAGAGAAACCGCCGGTGCGTCGTCGGCCTTTCAGGAATTTGGCGGTCCGCTCCTTCAATAACTCCATATTGTGATCTTAGTGGGAACACCGTCGATGGGAGAGAGTGCTCGCTTTTCCGGCGGTGTAGTAGCGGGAGAGCGGGCGCTGATCGCCAGATTTGTCTAGATCATAGTTAAGTTTGTAATATTCATATAAAAGTTTAACCTAACTCTGGTGGACTTTGAACAAATAACAATTAATCGAAACTCCGCCGACGCAATACGGCAACTTTTAAAAGCCTTTCACAAAGTACCGCCTCTGAATTTTCATTTCGTCATTTAATATTAATGACCGCTCGGGTTGTTACTAATTACTTTAGGTTCTTAACTGTAGGCGGCGGAGTTAATATTTTTTTAAGTATCGGCGATTAAACGATTGAATGAATTTCGTGAATTTCGCTGAGCAGTGGGTGCAACGGTGCCCGGAGGCTCTGCTTCGTTGCCACAGAGAATGAATCTCATAGAATCCTCGCGACACAATTTGATTGACGACGGAATTGTGTGACGTTAGAATGTAGAATGGATTTCTTACCAATTTAGAAACAAAATTTCATAAATTCATATTTTCCTCCCTTGCTTTCTATTGTCTTTGTACAAAAATCCAAAACAAAATGTCTAAAAATAGTTGAACCAATTGTAAACAAGCACTAGGACACAAATAGCCTGCTACGGCTTTAGATCGCTGGCATTGTATCGTACCGACAGTGCGCCGCGCGCCGCCGGCCTACGCACGCCCGCTTGTACCTGTACTGTACCACAACTTATTTATACTAATCATTTTCGGATTAATCGTATCCAGGTTACCAACTCCAAACTTTCGTGCAGAGACCACGGAACAATTCCGCGCGGAGCTTCACTTAAGTTATAATGAAACAGTTCCTCCCGACAGCGCGGCCAGTGCTTAAGTTTCCCTCCAAATGAATCGTCGAGCTAACCGAGCACTCACGGCGAACCGCAATATAACTGCAGCTTGTGACACAACTGCCGCTACACACTTGCCATAGTTCATGCACAATATTATCCTTTAGCGAATATATGTTACGTTTGAATATTATCGCAACCATTTTCAGAGCTTGCTCTATCATCGAATAAGAAAAAAACTAATACAATACTTCGTCGTCCGTCTGAGGTGTCTGTCAAGAAACCTACAGGGTAGTTCCCGCTTGACCTAGAATCATGTAATTTGGCGGGTAGGTCTTATAGCACACATAAGGGAAAAATCTGAACACCGTGAATTTGTGGTTACCGGGCAAAAGTAAGTGACGGTGATTCGGCTTTTGACCCTAACAAGTCTACTCGTACAATTATAAAGGTACTTAGTTACTGTAGTGCAATATATGTACAACATGAGCACTAAGTACGTTGATATTTGGTTTGGAAGCAAAGTGCTCCTTTGATAGTTTGCCTTTGACACGTCACTGCTGTTTGCATAATATAATAAACGTATTTTCCATTATAACTTAAGAAAACCGCTTTTAACTTTTTCAGAACGATTTTGTCATTTCAATAATGCAAACTATCTCTTCTAAACTAAATCTTCTCTATTAGCTATTTTAAAAATGTAATAAAAAATAACATGATCATTTATATAATTTATTTTATTTGAACTAAACGAAAAAAAAATGACAATCAACGTCGGTAATTCGTAGCTGTTCGACGTACAACAGCTAATAGTTCACTGTACTGGGTAATCGCTCCGTAGGAACTCATGGGAAGGTTACTTGAATATAATATTACTAGCTTATTCCCGCACCTTCGCGTGGATCACACTACACTAATTCCAAACCCTTATGTTACCCCCTTTAAGGTTGAATTTTCAAAAACCCTTTCTTAGTGGATGTCTACGTCATAATTATAAGCATGCCTTTCAGCCCGATCCGTCGTAGTTCAGTATATAGTAGAGCTGTGCGGAGACCGATCACTCAATCAGCTGTTGCTTTCATATAAATGTTATCGACAGTAGCAAAGGTCGTGAGGGACATTTTGTTAATAATGCTTTTTACAAAGTGCACTTTGTAAAGAGCATTATTCCTGTATCGATCGGTATGATATTATATGAAATATTGGCAGTAGAGGTACATAATGACGGTGTACGATGAAGGTAATGTCGAATTCTTGTTTAAAATTTATATCAATTTTTGGATATAACTAAAAATTTTGAAAACCCCCGACACAAGTTAAACCTCTACAAGAAAACTAGAAAAGAGCTGATAACTTTCAAACGGCTGAACCGATTTTCTTCGATTATAGTTAAGAACACTCTCGATCAAGCCCCACCTTTCAAACAAAAAAACTAAATTAAAATCGGTCCATTGGTTTAGGAGCTACGATGCCACAGACAGATACACAAACACACAGATACACACGTCAAACTTATAACACCCCTCTTTTTGGGTCGGGGGTTAAAAATTGCTGTTTAGTAAAATTAAGTACAGACGATTATAGACGATGATCGGCAAGTAAGCACAGTTTATATATACGAGTATCGGCTCACTTTGTTCTCAGTAGTGCGCAACTGGAAAGTGACAACTTTTCCGCCCCCGGAACTTCGTCGGACGAACTGCGCCGCGCGCGACACCGAGCCCCGCTTCCATTCTCCAATTTCCTGCGCCAATGGAAACTTGTACGCGGAGACATCGCTACTTTTATTGCTTGAAAACCATCTGGAGATTTTGCATTTTTGCTCTATTTTAAAAAGGCAATAGATTCACATCTCCGGTAGCGAATGAAAAAGTATCTTCTAAGTGAGCGTCCCGTCTTAGGCCACATCATCACTTCCACAACATAATTACATAAATCTGTCACCTGGTGCTAGAACAGCTGGTTTATTTTTTGCGCAACGGATCAGCCCGGCTGTGCAGCGCGGAAATGCAGCCAGACCACACTGCGGCGAGGAAATACTTTAATATGAATAAATATTACGTACATATTTAACGAGATTAGCGCAAGTCAAAACTATTGCAGGTAAACGAGTAATTGAACAAATTCTTTTCTCTTCAACATTTATTTCCTTGTGTTGTTCAGTCTCTCGAACTACATATTGCTACAGCTAGGTATGCACTTTAGTTATTTTGATACGATAAATAAGTAAAGATTAGAAATTTCATGAGTGGTATCAAAAATGAGATACCTAATAGATAGTAGATACTACTGGCCTACACTTTACTATCAGCATCGGACTCATCCGTCTGCGGCGTTATCGAAAACACACAAATTAGATAGGTAAGAAATACCTCTCAATAAAATTTTATGCAAATCCACTGTCGATTGCTGCTGGATCGGAATATCGGCGACGCGGAGTTTTCCGTCGCTTACGTAGCTACCAAGTGACGTGTGTTCGCATGGAAAGCGCACATTTAGTGTAAAATCTCAGCTGGAATATTGCAGCTGTGCGCCGGAATACCGATGCCGGAGCGACGCGACGTCTGCTCTAACAGCTCAATTTGCGCTGAACGGACCGACGGGGCAATTTTACTGATACTTTACATAATAATATGTACTCGTCCTTTATTCGCGTAGTAATGATTTTGCGTAAAATTGTGCGCTGACTCATGGCCGACCAAATTCAGTTCAAAATCAATCTGACGTTCGTGCCGGGAGCTTGATGTTTTGGACTATCGGGTAATTGAATTGAATATAGCAGTGCGATACAACTTTGCTTTTGAAATGGCCGCGGCTGTGAACAAATAAAACAAATAACAGCTTCCTGCCAGCATGGCTTCACAATGTAGGTGCTATAGTTCAACTCCCCGTAATGTATTCGTGTAGCAGTCAGCAAAGTGCCATCAATTGGGAAGTTGGTGCGGTCACAGTTCGTGAAGCGTTGTAGCAGCGGTGTGTTCGTTTTAAATTGTTTTCATTTGGTGATTTTTTTTTCTTCACAGTTATTTTATAAGCAATCTTACAAAGAGTTGTTATAAACTTTCGCACTTACAATCGTTTGCTACTTGGTTAATTTAACTAGGAATTATGATCAAAATCATTAGCGCTGAACGCTGATATATTTAGCAGGCGGGCTACATGGAAAGTGAGCTTGTAAATGCAAAAATTTGCTTTCTCCGTAGATGCTTTTCTAATTCAAACAATTGTACGCTGTTTAGCTCGGATCGAACACCGTGCGTGCAAGTAATTTTACTCATAAATAAAACAGGATTCAATGTCATAATTTTCAAACCCCGTGAGATGTTCACGGGGTTTCAAACCCCGTGAACCCCGTTCCCGTGAGATTTTACATAGTGACTTTTCACGAGCCACTTAGCGGGTCCCTCTTACATCGGTAGAGATGACAATAAAGCAAGTTGCTCTCACGGGAACAAACGATCAAATCATTCCGTTTCAAACATAATAATACTTACTCTTAATTTCATGACGTTCATCTTCTTCTTTGTCGTTACACTCTTGGCAGAGTGGTCGTGGTCATCATGAAGTGACGTTTTGGGGGGCAGATGTTACACGCCTCACGAGCATTCGCCACTTCTCCCTGCTGGTCGACATTCTGGTACATTCGTGCACGGCACCGCCCACAGCGGACTTAATTTGGTCGGTCCATCGCGTAGGCGACCTTCCTCGCCCTCTGGTACCCTCCACCTTGCCCTGCACGACAAGACGCTCAATGGAGTCACTCTCATGACGTTCATAGGAATCGTAATAAAAAATTTACAGAAAAATTGACCACCGTATCTAACTAAACCTAAAATCTAAAGATTTGGAGCACTTTGCGAACATTTTTCTAAAAGAAAAAATTATCATGTTTCTATTCCACGAGAATATAAAAACTCAAAAGCATAAAATATTGAAATGTATTTATTGTCCAGCCACGCGACCTTCGAGTACGCGAAGATCAAAGTAGCCGAAGTAATAATGTGGTAATATTGAAACAACAAAGCTCGCTCAAGAAGTCTCCGATATCGGGAGGGTGGAAACACTTACGCGGCGCAACATCGGTAGTGCCAGTCCAACACGCTGCGGCGGCGGCGCGGCGCGGCGCGGCGGCGCGGCGGCGCGGCGGCGCGGTGGGTGTGAATGTGAAGTATGGAGGCGGTATTTAATTCACCTCCGAGTTTGTTTTGTACACGAAAAAGCCATTTAGTTAAAGAGCCTCGCCGCAAAGTGAAGGAGTGTAAACGTATTTTAATGATTAATATAAATTCAATACAATAATGTTTTTATTTTAAAATTAAATATTGTACTGACCTTGAGCTCATAACGAAGCTACCTAGCGTGATGACTACCTGTGCACTAGGTGTGTACCTCGGTATCGTCTGCATTCTACGCGCTCATAACTACGCACACCAACTGAGCGATTTGCTCCCTCGTTTCTAGTATGCACCTTACCTCGGCAACGTCCATCTCGACAGCTTGACATTTGTCAATGACATAATATTATGAACCTAACGGTTAGTTAACCTTCTTTTCTACAAGAAAACTAGAAAAGAGCTGATAACTTTTAAACGGCTGAACCAATTTTTTTGGATTATCGCTAAGAACACTCTCGATCAAGCCACCTTTCAAACAAAAAAAACTAAATTAAAATTGGTTCATTCGTTTAGGCGCTACGATGCCACAGACAGATACACAGATACACAGATACACACGTCAAACTTATAACACCCCTCTTTTTGGGTCGGGGGTTAATAAACTAAAAAAAAACAAGATGGTACTTAGTGCTATCATCGTCTTGAGTAAGATAAGTCTTATGATGTGTTAGATATGCCTGTTTATTTAGGTCTATGAAGTCTTTTAGCAGTTTAACAATTATAACGTCATATAATTCAACTAGCTGATACCCGCGACTTCGTTCGCTTGGATGTAGGTTTCTTAAAATTCCCGTGGGAACTCTTTGATCTTTCGGGATAAAAAGTAGCCTATGTGCTAATCCAGGGTATAATCTATCTCCATTCTAAATTTTAGCCCAATCCGTCCAGTAGTTTTTGCGTGAAGGAGTAACAAACATACACACACACACACATACAAACTTTCTCCTTTATAATATTAGTGTGATAGTGTGATTCAAATGCCGCGGTAGGTAGGCAGGTACATTCATCACGATAACGAGGCGACATCAGGCAAATAAGTCCAAATAAATCACAGTTCAGAACTGAGACATCGGAGTACGGAATACTTTGTTATATTTGCAAAAAGCAGCAATTTAGAGAGTATGTCGGACGAGATAGAGGGAAAGGTACAATAGCGTGGAGGATGGCAGGTGAGAGGATTGCGGCAATAAGGAAACTGAGCGATGTGTCCCGGCGGGCGGGCGGGCGGCGCGGCGCGGCGGCTACGCGACAGGTACTCGCTTTCATTGTTTTGTAGGGAATTGTTACGCAACTCTGGTAAACATCTATTTTTATTATTTTATTTTTATAAAAACTAGTTTTCCATAATTATTCGGCGCTAAACGCCCACGGGCCGGCCGCGAGGCGCGAGGCGCGAGGCGCGAGGCGCGAGGCGCGAGGCGCGAGGCGCAAGGCTCTCCCGCGGGAGGAGACTCCATAATGAGGTTAATGAGATATAATTTTTCGTGCAACTGAAATTTTAATTAAATTGGTAACGAGCGTGGTTAAAGTTACCTGAGTTTCAATATTTTATTTCGGTACATTATAATATCTACCTCCGCCATTCTCTCAGCGAAGCTCGACCTCGGGTCGCTCCTACGAGCACATCTTGTCCTCGATCGCGTAACACTAAGCTCTCGCCCGCGGCTTCACTCACTTGTTGTTACGGATTGAATTTTACCAAAGAGCAGTATTTAAATCTGACTGTACGCTATACGAGTACCGTGATAATGTATGGGACAAGACGTCCGCCCGAGGTCGGGGGTTCGATCCCGGACACGCACCTCAACTTTTTAGAGTGGAGCGAGCGATCTGACTCGCTTTAACGGTGAAGCAGTCGTGACGAAACCTGCGTGCACGAGAGTTCTCCATACTGTCCTCGAAGGTGCGTAAATTCTGGCGAGCTGAACTTCACCAGCGTGGTAGACTACCTGTGACCCATTGACCTCATTGATGGGTTGATCATAAATTATAATGATGATTTTGTGCTTTAGGTAGTGTTTAGGCAAAGACCAACTTGTAATGAAGAATTTTATGTACCAGAGCGGAAGACTTCCGTCTAATAGCTTTTCACTTGCAGGGCCAGTGACTTCCGGAATTGCTAAAAGATCAAATTCATTATTTTCAAATTTTCCTCAACAATATTTAGGCAAATCAAATCGACAGCTCTGATCGCTCGATCGCTGTGAGCTGGAAAATAAGCAATTACATTACAACTTGGAATCTTTGTTGCGAATATTTTTTAATACATGTGACTGGAATTGTATTTAAGCATTTTTAGATACGTAATAAATTGATAAAATGAATACGAAAAATCACTTTTTATATTACGATAGGTAACTAGGTCTACACAGGTTGTGTTTTTATTGGCAACAGACCAAAAGTTATTTGACGAGAGATCAATGTGTTTGGTGTAAAATTATACCCCGCTCGGGATCATCCCGCATTTCGCCAGTCACAGCACAGTTACAGCACAGTTACAGCATTATTGCAATGAACTTCCAGACTAAATTAGTCTAGATTCTGACAGCATTTTTCACGGTTTCCGCTCTGTCTGATGTCGGTTTTGTCGTTTGCGACGAAAACTGCCAACTGGGCTGCGAAAAGCTTTTTTTTTTTATTTTTTATTATTCAGATGCAAGTTAGCCATTATGAAAAAAAAAACACTGCAAGTGTGGAGAGATCACGCAGAGATGGTGACGTCACGGCCACAATGCACTTGCACCAGTTCTGCTGCTGCAAGGTGTCAGCTGTGTCTCCCAGCCAGCCGTAGAGATTCACATTAGAACAAAATAAATTTTAGAATAAAAGTAGAGTTCTAACTAAACTAGTGTTGCTCGATATAACTAACGAGCCCATCTTTACGAACTCTGGAAAATAATTAGCAAGTTCTGACAAATTAAGTAAACTACGAAATACTGTGATGCCATCGAAGAAAACATAAAGGAGTCTGAAGTCAGAGCTCTAAAATGTTATTATTATTATTTTAATAAAGAACATTGTGAACGCTAATATCAGTAAATAGCTTGGGCTTGTATAATAAGGTTTTGGGCTCGGCGGGCCGCCGCGGGCCGCCGCTATTCTGCATACAATTTTGGGCGATACTAAAATTAATAAATCTAACTCACAATTCATAAGAACAATTTTTATATTTCATCATCATCATGATCATCTGAATCATGAACAGATAGATGCCCACAGCTGGAGAGTGGAGACAGATCACTTGTAGGCACTTCCGCACGTCACAGTGTTGCGCCGCCGCCACACAGCGGCTCCCCGCGACTCGTGTGTCGCGGTCACTGATCAGTCCAACGTTACGCTTTCCGGTGTGAGGTATCCATTCTAGCTCCTTAGAACCACCTTGGACATTGCAACTTCACCTTTGCAACCCGGTGAGCTATGTCGGGTTAGATTTGATCACGTGAGAAACTCTAAGCGCAGCTCTCTCCGCCTTTGATTTAGCTTGAGCGACGCGGACGTACGAGTCGCGAACTTTATTACTATGTACTTGGTATCTTTGAGGCGTGGAACGTCGCCGCGTCCTTGCAGACCCCAACCGAGGCAGTGAACAATAGCGTAACTCTATAACGGAGTTAAAGTGAATCTGAACAATAGTGAACGCACCTACGTATTTAATAATGTCGTGATTCACCTCCGCGAGTGTATCGCCGAGCGTGGCGGGCTCCACACTCCACACACAGTTCCACAATAGAAGCCGCACTGCACTTCTCCAAGGCTCTGACTTCTTATTGGCTACGCGTAGGTATATACTAACATTTTAACAGAATAACTGAACATTAATAAATCTTTGGAAAATGTTGAATGCTACGAATGTTTATTGTAACGTTTAAAACTGCCCAACTCTCCTGTCGTAGATGGCGAGCAGGGCCGGCCTCTTCAGCTCGGGCCCATACGTTAGCGCCACCACCAGGTACGTGGTGATGGTGGCGAATATCTGAAAGCATATTGTTATCATATAGTGAGCATCATCATGGTCGCTGCCGAACATTCTATCGCGACATAATTGAGAGTACGGATTTCCTCAACTCTTGCGACGCTTTCCTTCGCAGAGCGTTTAATTAATGAAAATACTAAAATGATAAGCTGCCATGTTTTTATAGAAAACTTTGAGATACCTGATTTGAATCTGACGGCTTCGAGAGTCGTTAATTAAACTGAAATTGCGAAGTAACATAAAGGTGCTTTACAATAATGAAGTTCAGAGAGAGGGGGACGAGGAGGGAATTGTTTTATTCCCTCGCGGAGCTTCAGGCTGCAGCAGTTGTTCGCCATGGCTGATGGCTCCCTGTCTTTAGCTACAGCCTTGACATCGAGAGTCTCACTCTTTTGAGATGATTAAATCGATTCCAGGTGTCGGTTGGTCGACCGGAGCTTCGACCGGCAGGTTGCCATCGGAACGCCACTTGAGCAGCGTCTCCCTCGGCTCTTTGTAGAATATGCCCCAACGCAATCAGGAATAAAAACTCGTGGGAACGTGCAATCGAATCCCATACAAGCAATTAGCTGAAATATGAGGATGGAACTCCTTCGCTTTCTTCTCTGTAAGTGAGTCTTACAGTAACGGTGGTCGATCTCTGGAGAGTGCACATGCCTAGCGGCGAGTACGTGGGTTTGTTCAGGCGGAGGAGCCGCAGGAACAGGTGCAGCTCGTCGGTGACGCGCGCGTCGTCTGTGCAGCAGAACTTCACGCTGGTCACCAGGAAGTGGGTTCGTTGTATCTGTGAGTTCAAGCAAATTAACTCATTTATTCCATGTTCCACTTTTAATATGGATACCTTCAAATCGAGAGTGATAAGGCATCTTCTAAGGGAGCGCTCCATCTTGGGCTGCATCATCACTTGCCAGCAGGTACATCACAAGTGGGCACGATGCGTCAAGGCTCTACCACCGATTTAGCATTATAGGGTCTGCAGAAACTCAGCAGTTACTTTGTATTTTTAAAAGTCATCATGTCTAATAATAACTATGTAAGAATATCGATCATGTAATAATTATGTCGTGGGCAGCTAAAAGCAAAACTGGTTGATACCATGAAATTTTATCATTACAAAAAAACTATAATAGAACTGAACGAATTATGTGCTCGACGATCTTGATCGTCTACTGGAGGAGATCGCTAGGATTCGGCGACCTTATCGCTATAAGGCCGCCAAATTGTACCTACCTGCTATATTTTGATGTGCTTTGTATGGTGTTTTTCTGCACTAATTTTGTGGTATACAATAAAAGTATATTCATTTATTCATTCATGATCTGTAGTAGTAGTACCTCTACGTGTGTGTTGTGGAATGGCTCGACGATGACGATCAGGTTGGTCAGGAACAGCGCGCAGTGCACAAGCGGCGTCGTCAGGGAACTGTAGTAGTAGTACCTCTACGTGTGTGTTGTGGAATGGCTCGACGAGGACGATCAGGTTGGTCAGGAACAGCGCGCAGTGCACAAGCGGCGTCGTCAGGGAACTGTAGTAGTAGTACCTCTACGTGTGTGTTGTGGAATGGCTCGACGATGACGATCAGGTTGGTCAGGAACAGCGCGCAGTGCACAAGCGGCGTCGTCAGGGAACTGTAGTAGTAGTACCTCTACGTGTGTGTTGTGGAATGGCTCGACGATGACGATCAGGTTGGTCAGGAACAGCGCGCAGTGCACAAGCGGCGTCGTCAGGGAACTGTAGTAGTAGTACCTCTACGTGTGTGTTGTGGAATGGCTCGACGATGACGATCAGGTTGGTCAGGAACAGCGCGCAGTGCACAAGCGGCGTCGTCAGGGAACTGTAGTAGTAGTACCTCTACGTGTGTGTTGTGGAATGGCTCGACGATGACGATCAGGTTGGTCAGGAACAGCGCGCAGTGCACAAGCGGCGTCGTCAGGGAACTGTAGTAGTAGTACCTCTACGTGTGTGTTGTGGAATGGCTCGACGATGACGATCAGGTTGGTCAGGAACAGCGCGCAGTGCACAAGCGGCGTCGTCAGGGAACTGTAGTAGTAGTACCTCTACGTGTGTGTTGTGGAATGGCTCGACGATGACGATCAGGTTGGTCAGGAACAGCGCGCAGTGCACAAGCGGTGTCGTCAGGGAACTGTAGTAGTAGTACCTCTACGTGTGTGTTGTGGAATGGCTCGACGATGACGATCAGGTTGGTCAGGAACAGCGCGCAGTGCACAAGCGGTGTCGTCAGGGAACTGTAGTAGTAGTACCTCTACGTGTGTGTTGTGGAATGGCTCGACGATGACGATCAGGTTGGTCAGGAACAGCGCGCAGTGCACAAGCGGTGTCGTCAGGGAACTGTAGTAGTAGTACCTCTACGTGTGTGTTGTGGAATGGCTCGACGATGACGATCAGGTTGGTCAGGAACAGCGCGCAGTGCACAAGCGGCGTCGTCAGGGAACTGTAGTAGTAGTACCTCTACGTGTGTGTTGTGGAATGGCTCGACGATGACGATCAGGTTGGTCAGGAACAGCGCGCAGTGCACAAGCGGTGTCGTCAGGGAACTGTAGTAGTAGTACCTCTACGTGTGTGTTGTGGAATGGCTCGACGATGACGATCAGGTTGGTCAGGAACAGCGCGCAGTGCACAAGCGGCGTCGTCAGGGAACTGTAGTAGTAGTACCTCTACGTGTGTGTTGTGGAATGGCTCGACGATGACGATCAGGTTGGTCAGGAACAGCGCGCAGTGCACAAGCGGCGTCGTCAGGGAACTGTAGTAGTAGTACCTCTACGTGTGTGTTGTGGAATGGCTCGACGAGGACGATCAGGTTGGTCAGGAACAGCGCGCAGTGCACAAGCGGCGTCGTCAGGGAACTGTAGTAGTAGTACCTCTACGTGTGTGTTGTGGAATGGCTCGACGATGACGATCAGGTTGGTCAGGAACAGCGCGCAGTGCACAAGCGGCGTCGTCAGGGAACTGTAGTAGTAGTACCTCTACGTGTGTGTTGTGGAATGGCTCGACGATGACGATCAGGTTGGTCAGGAACAGCGCGCAGTGCACAAGCGGCGTCGTCAGGGAACTGTAGTAGTAGTACCTCTACGTGTGTGTTGTGGAATGGCTCGACGATGACGATCAGGTTGGTCAGGAACAGCGCGCAGTACACCAGCGGCATCGTCAGGAAACTGAGTGCCAATTCTGTTTTAATACTAAATTTTAATCGTTATATCAGTTAATAACTAAACTGCAGTAGTACCTACTTATACCCAATAACGTAATTCGTTATTTTACTATTTCTTTTTTTGAATAGGAAGTGGGGTATTAATTCCTGACTTCCTAAAAATGAGAATCTTTAGGCGGTAAGAATTTTGTTCTAGAAGATTATAACTTGCTAGAATATTATTGTATCTCAGTCTCGTACAAAAAGTAAAATGTGTCAGCACAGCACCAATTGTGAAAGTTTATTTAAAAAGTCTTTCCGTTTCTATTTCGGTGAATAAATAAATGTGATTTCTGGTCTAGTAAGCAGATGAGAGTTTTGGGCTCATGTTCTTTCAGTTCGCCCAGATTTTACAAAGAGTTAAAACGAGACTGTTTTTGCCTCGTTTCAAATTGAAGTAAAGTTAGCGCTGCTCAGATCCCAGCGCAGCTGGAAAAACGTTCTTACGTTGGTTCATTAAGTAGCCACTAGCCAGCCTACTCACTTCGTTGTTCAGCGAGACAGTTGAGTTGTGTTCACAGTTATCGCGGGCGCAGTTCCGTGCTGGCACGAGGCTTACAGTGAGTATACAAGACTCGCTATAAGTTCTGTTATATCGAAACAAAAATCCTACGAGCTAGAGAAATTAAAATGTATGCAATGAAAATGAATACTATCAATCAGCAGCCCCCACAGGATGATTTCGTACAAGATGATCCCCAGCCGCAGCGAGAACAGAACCAGCATGGCTGTGAGGTAGAGCCCGTCGGCTTCGGTCGCGTCTCGCACCATGCTGCACACGGCGGCGTAGCACTCGGCGTAGCGGCGGATGGTGTGCGCGTTTAGTTCGTATTTACTTTCTGAATTCGCTGCGAAGGATACGCACCAAACAAGATTCTTTACTAAATAAGTGTTATCATCGATACTGCGATTACTTATGTACAAATGACTAAGTGATAGTAATTTGAATTTTGAAACTGCTAGTGCAGTCAGCACTAGCAGTTGCTCTTGCTGGTTCTTCTCGGGGGAGAGGACATTCTGAACCGATAGTACATTTACATGGCGATGCACTGCACTTGGCTTATTGTAATCTATTCTATTTTAATAGTCCAATGCTGGCGATGACAAACTATCCTGCCACCACTCGGACGAGGCTCGCTATGAGAGGTTTAACAGTAACAGTACGCGTTAGTGTGCTTACTATGGTTACTTGCGGACGCCGCGTCCTGCCACGCCACTCTCGGTACTCTGTGGACAGGAGCGGCTTTTCTCTCGAACGTACTCGTAGAACCTAGAAGTAATAAAGAAATGCAATGAAACTCATCATCTAATTCAAAAGGACTTGCAGAAGTTTAGAAGATAGAAGAAGTAATATATCTTACTGTACGAGTATAGGTCGGGCGCGAGGAGCTCCAGGCCGTCGTTGAGGGCGGCCAGGCTGCGCGCCGCGCGCCGCGCGCTCAGCACGATCTGCAGCACCGTCAGGCTCTCCGCGTAGTCCGCGAACAGCAGTGCACATTGATGCATCGTTATGAACACTGCAACATCATCATGAACGCACGTGTATGTGCCAAAACCCAGCAGCGCGGCGCCATCGACTCATCCGATGCGCACACAGACAAACGGTAACTTTTCCGCAATGATACGTCATCCAAATCAGAGCGAAATTCTCTTGGATTAGTTTGTGCAGGAAGGGCATTGAGCATCGAATCAGTTGTAGATTCTTTTGATGGTTCAAAATGACTTATGACTCACCGATTCAGTGGTAAATTATTTGACGATTCAAAAGTACTGTAAAAGTTTATTTGAATAAAAATCTATTCTATTCTATTATAAAATTTATTTGAATAAAAAATGGGGGGGGGGGGTCTGATGCTGAGGCGTTTTCCGATGCGAGGTCACCATTTCAGCACCTTCAAACCGAAATGTCTACCCGTTTTTCGAACTATGTATTGGGCTCCACTTATTGGTACTTCAGCTTTAGGTATATCTCCTCGAGCTATCTCGGTTACTCCGGTTCTTTCACGAATCTCAAACTCCTCGCTTTCTTAAATAATAGGTACCCTAAAGTAGACAAAAAATAGTTCGACTTGCCGTTTTCTAAGTTCCGCTCGTCGATGAGCCCGTCGACGACGCGCACGAGCACGCACGCGGCGAAGGATGCCAGCACGAGGACAATAGCTTTCTTTCGTTCCCTCCTCTTAGAACTGTGAGGCAACTTCATTTCGATCTTAAATCAAATTATTAATATTGGTAGAATAAGGTAAAATCCAAAAAAACATGATCTTCTTTGGAGGAGTTTAGTATTGAAAACGAGCGAGCTTCCATTATTCTTCTTCTCTGTCGGTACGCTCTTATCAGAGCGGTTACGTTTGTCATTGTGATGGCGTAACTATCGTCTTCAATGCAGACAAGTGCACTCGCACAAGGGGACTCGCCTGTCGGAGCAGCTCCCGCGCGCCGGCCAGCCGCCGCAGCCGGCGCGGCGCGGTGGCCGCCCCCAGCAGCAGCAGCAGCGCGGCCAGCAGCCGGCCCGCGCTGCGCATGTAGTCCAGCGCCAGCCAGGGGCCCTCGTACATGAGCAGGTTGCATGTCGTGCACTCGCACAAGGGGACTCGCCTGTCGGAGCAGCTCCCGCGCGCCGGCCAGCCGCCGCAGCCGGCGCGGCGCGGTGGCCGCCCCCAGCAGCAGCAGCAGCGCGGCCAGCAGCCGGCCCGCGCTGCGCATGTAGTCCAGCGCCAGCCAGGGGCCCTCGTACATGAGCAGGTTGCATGTCGTGCACTCGCACAAGGGGACTCGCCTGTCGGAGCAGCTCCCGCGCGCCGGCCAGCCGCCGCAGCCGGCGCGGCGCGGTGGCCGCCCCCAGCAGCAGCAGCAGCGCGGCCAGCAGCCGGCCCGCGCTGCGCATGTAGTCCAGCGCCAGCCACGGGCCCTCGTACATGAGCAGGTTGCATGTCGTGCACTCGCACAAGGGGACTCGCCTGTCGGAGCAGCTCCCGCGCGCCGGCCAGCCGCCGCAGCCGGCGCGGCGCGGTGGCTGCGCCGGCCAGCCGCCGCAGCCGGCGCGGCGCGGGGGCCGCCCCCAGCAGCAGCAGCAGCGCGGCCAGCAGCCGGCCCGCGCTGCGCATGTAGTCCAGCGCCAGCCACGGGCCCTCGTACATGAGCAGGTTGCATGTCGTGCACTCGCACAAGGGGACTCGCCTGTCGGAGCAGCTCCCGCGCGCCGGCCAGCCGCCGCAGCCGGCGCGGCGCGGTGGCCGCCCCCAGCAGCAGCAGCAGCGCGGCCAGCAGCCGGCCCGCGCTGCGCATGTAGTCCAGCGCCAGCCACGGGCCCTCGTACATGAGCAGGTTGCATGTCGTGCACTCGCACAAGGGGACTCGCCTGTCGGAGCAGCTCCCGCGCGCCGGCCAGCCGCCGCAGCCGGCGCGGCGCGGTGGCCGCCCCCAGCAGCAGCAGCAGCGCGGCCAGCAGCCGGCCCGCGCTGCGCATGTAGTCCAGCGCCAGCCACGGGCCCTCGTACATGAGCAGGTTGCATGTCGTGCGCCCGAACAGGTACCCACCTCCGAACATCAATATGTAAGTATCGACTTTTAAACTCTCTCAAAATTAAAAAAAAACAGGTCGGAGAACTAGTGTCTCTTGCGCTATGCTTGATCTTAAATATATATCCCTAAAATGGAATACACATCGGTGTAGTGGAAACAAATAAAAACGCTTATTTTGTAGCTAGTGTCACACATCACCTTATCCCTAAGCGTGGGTTATCTCAACGCTTCCTCCACTTGAGCATGAAAGCCAGAGTCCCTCACGCAGAAGAAGCTTCGTAATGAACTGTGTGTCGTGTGCACAACCCGCAGGAAGGTTTCAGCTCAGCGTAACGCTGTGGTAGCCCTTTCAGTCGCAGTTGAGGTTTTGAGTTCGAGTCTCGGATTTCTCTTGAGAAATTCTCAATTCCGTAGCTTGCAAGTAACCGGTTTGAATGAGAAAGAATTCTCTCAGAATGAGAAAGGTGTAGGCTAGGTTTTAGGTCTTGCCTCGCTACTTTTGGCTTCATACACGTTTGCTATGGAGAGCTTTCAGACACACAGGGTTCTTTACGATGTTTTCCTTTATCGTTGAAGCATGAGCATTTACTTATGGCAGTCGTCAGCACCCCGCTGTAGAGCAGCAGCCCCCGCGACGCGCGGCACTCCCCGTCCCGCTCCCACACGCACGGCGCCGCGCCCGCCGCGCGCGACAGCCGCAGCACTGCGCCCAGCACGCCGCGATTCATACTCTTTAAGTGCTGAGAACAGATTGCATATATAAGAAGACTGACGACTGACTGCTATGGACTGATATATTAACGCACAGACTGCACCGCTGGAGTTGTACAAACTTGTGATATTTTCTTTATGACGTAGGGGCTCGTAACGGACGAATGTTTAGAAACTCGAGTTTATTATGTTTAGAAATTGAGACAGCTAAACATTTCGCGGACAACAGCATGGCATGCGCGTTGTGAATTCGTATATAGCGTTTTGTGTTTTGAGAGTTTTGCCCTTAGTTGGAAGCGAGCTAACCTAAAATTGTGAATAATTAATACAATAAATAATTATACAGAATAAACCAAAATCTTTGTTGCCATTTTCAAAAACAAAATTGTGAATGTACCAATCGCCACACACGTGTTCTCACTGGGTTACGTAGGTAGTCATTACTTACGGACTGACGATCGACCGATATAAATACAAACACTGCTTTTTGATACGATCTCAAATAATGGTTATGTGCCTTTGAGGAAATGTTATTAATTCAAATTATTCAATATTGTGTACACGATAAACATATAGGTAAAGGTAATCACTCAATTATTAACACAGCTAATATTCTTTTTTTAACTGCATACTTAATAACAGGCAAAAATAAGAGTTTTACTTTTCTTCACTGCGTCCACTGCGTCATACTAACTCAATCATTATATTATTTTTCCAAAATATTATAGCAATTCGACATGACGGGAAAGATATTAGGCGTAAATACAACGGACTGCTTTACTACTGACTTGCTCTCGGGCAGACCGAGGATGTCGGACGTGCGGCGCTAAGCGCGGAGGCAGTTGGCAGTGGACCAACGTGTCGGAAGTGGAGCAGCTACAGTGCACACGCGGCACGTGCACGGATCGCGGACGCCGAGGAACATCCAATGAAGCTCATCTCGTTAACGATTCTCCTTCTTATCGAATCACGGAAATATGAACGCTCTATTTCATTTTCTCGTTAATTCCTAACGAACTCGTTCTGTAAAGGCTGACTGAAATGTGAATATTATATTTGGAAGGAAAATATCAGATAACTTGGAGAGAAACTAACTTTGCCCTTGCCTTTTTAAGCCCATACTATTCATTATTAATATTATAAATTCAATAGTGTCTATCTGTCCGTCACATTTTCGTCGCCCATCTTCTCGAACTGCTCTGCGACATCCCGGACACGATCACAGGTAATAAATAAATCTACATAAAAGGAAAAGCTGATCTATCGACGCACAGTTCAAATTACTGGACGGATCGGACTGAAATATTTTGGCATGCAGATAGCTATTACGATGAAGACATCCATCCGCTAAGAAAGGAATTTTGAAAATTCAACCCCAGGGGGTAAAATAGGGGCTTAAAATTTGGGTAGTCCATGCGAATAAAGTTACGGGCATAAGCTAGTATTCAAATAAACGGACAAACTGACCGACTGACATAATAATATTCTATTTACTAAATAAATGAGTTCAAAGTTTGTAGAAAATGTGTGAAAATTTAAACTCTACGTGAAAACAACAGCTGTCCAGAAACCATTACCGTGTTTGCAAAAACTTGCACGTTCACCACAGTGCGCACTCCGCACTCCGCAGTGCGCACTCCGCACTCCGCAGTGCGCACTCCGCACTCCGCAGTGCGCACTCCGCACTCCGCAGTGCGCACTCCGCACTCCGCAGTGCGAGCACACCCCGCACCGACACTATCAACATTTTAACACAAACATTTATCACAACGTTTCAAAATAGCATTAAGTATAAGTAATTTTCGCGAGGAAGTGAAATTTACGGCAAATAATATTTTGAGAAAAATTTTCTTTACACAATGTGGATGAGAAATGATCCTATCTGTTGGTATCAGATAACCGAGTACAATGGAATTGAGTTTTACCTACTGACACTAACGCGTGAAGTATAACACCCTCCAGCCGCCAGCGCGCCGCTCGACCCTCGTCAAATACCGAGTTAACTACTTATTTACTAAAACACTTAAAACATTATTGAATTTAGACGAAAGGTTCTGGGTAGCAATTCTGTAGTACACGCACTATCTAAACTGCACTGCCAGACCTAAGATTGATGTTCTCCTTCTTAGTAAAGAGCATGGTGAAGAGTACAGGCACAGGTACGGCGCTGTGTTTTGACCTACCTATTTAGTTTAGTGATTGCGTACAACAGATTGTCTAACTGAACTATCAATCATATGTAACTAATTTTATTTGTCAGATAAACATTGAAATACTTATTTATACCTATTGCAATTCAGATACTAAACAATATTTGAATTTTTAAAAATTCTTCAGTGAGGGCAAGATACATCTAAGACAACCACACTACAATCACCGCCACGCACAATTGTTATTAGTTGGCGAATAAAAATATTTCTTAAGACTGAATACGATTCCATCTCAAAGTTTTAGATAAACCAAATCTAATATTCACTTATACACACACAAACCTTATAACTAACTAACTCTTCAACGAGCAAGTCGGGTGGAATCCTGACAATCCTTTCCTGGAGGTGGCCGTTATAGAAAACCGTAGGTACCTACACGCCAAATCTCAAATTAGTCTCAAATAATTTTAACAGGGCTCTCTCCGTCACTCGTTTCATACCATTTCATACAATCGTAGTTCCAATTTCATTTGAATACTAAGCAACCAAAGTCCATGAAATTTTGCAGACATATTCTAGAAACTAATATCTGTGTCTGTGGTGTTTTAGATTTTTCTAAAAATATGTAGTTTTAAAATTACAGGGGCTCAAAGATTTGTATGAAAATTTTAAGACCGCGTAACTTTGAAACCGAATATTTTAACAGAAATCTGATTAGATTAGTTATTTGAGCGCGGCGGAGTCGGGTGACGGGTCGCTGATCTAGCGGGGAATGGAACCCCCTCATATCACGATATCTATTCTGCAAATAAGATCTCTTTGTGATGGTAAGCAGTAGGGCTAGTACTGTGGGCTAGTACTGTGGGCTAGTACTGTGGACTAGTACTGTGGGCTAGTACTGTTGGCTAGTACTGTGGGCTAGTACTGTGGGCTAGTACTGTGGGCTAGTACTGTGGGCTAGTACTGTGGGCTAGTACGACTCGCCAACGTTGATAGAACATCGAAACACTATAAACACAAAGTAAAATGAATCCAAAAATATTTTTTTTTGAAATCTAAGCTTTGAAATCGTTCAAATATCATCAGCGCGCGTCCCGACGACGACACGCGGGGGTGGTTAGTCTGGTGACTGGTTCAGCCGTGTAAACTTGATTCGCTGCCTACAGCCTGAAACTGTAAAATCAATGTAGAAACTTTTGCTTGGAAACAAACAAAAGTTCTCAATTCATCTTTTTTTTTTTATTGAATAAATGAAGAAATGTATCCGTATTCAATGCCCTGTAGTGCTTGCTCTTCACAAACTTGCGGTATCGACTATAACGTAATAGTACTGTCGGTATTCTATGTGAAGAACTTTTGAGGTAACAATATCAAAGTTCCGTTCCTCCTTTGTGCTCGGTTGCAGAAGTTTTGCTTCGACGGCATTCAATTCGTTTCTTTCCTCTAATGAGTGTAGAGAGCCGGAAACAGGGTGCACGCCTCATTAGTGGTGGCCGGTTACTGAAACTAAACTTTCTTTAACTACACTTTGCACTTAGACTCCTGAAAAGTAACGTTTTCAACGTAAGTGATTTTTAGGGCGCCTTTTTTTCTGTAAAATACACGAGACTTAAAAGAAAATTCTATTAATATCGGTTAGATTTAGTCATTTTTTTTTTGTAAGACAGACTTACAAATAGGTGTATGGTTGGTGGAAAAGAAAAATGCTGTCGTCAAAGGGCATGCAGATGATGGCGACTGTTAGTCGCTGACTAAATCAAAGCCTAGTCAATGTTAGAGGCCTCTCGAGTCATGTCGACATTGAAGACCTCGCCTATTAAATCCAGCACTTTGAAGGATAGGAAAATACGACTAAATTGACAAAAAACTAACTAAAAAGTAAAAAAATTCAATTTGATAATGGCGCCATACAACCGCCATATGTTTTTTTTTTTCAAAAAATTATACACAATGTCACTCGGCATGATGTAAGGATTCTCACAATACCCCACCCCACACCTCCGTTTAAGCATTGAGAATTTACGGTGGTATAAAGGAACTCACAGACATGCGCCCTGAAAATATTACACTTCTTTTTTGGGCAATCGTGTAAAAGGTTGAAACATGATTTATGATTCGCTGAAAAATTGTTCAGTAGATCGTAAAAGACTCTTCTCTTCATACCTATTTATGAAATGGAAGGTAGAGCTAAATGTAATTGTAGAATTGAATCAGTACTTATGTAATTCTCAAGTCGCGTTACTCTCGCTCCAACAATCCTCTCTATATTAGCGCCGATACACGAAATATAACTCAAGTAATTTTAAAAACGATATACAAAGAATAGTGAATCTTAGTCCGCAGGAATGAGGCTGGTATTGCCTTGTCGCTGAGAACATAAGAAGGATTGGAGTCGCTCGGTGGAATTAATAATAATATATTATGTATGTAAGTAAATATGTATATAATATAATATTATGTATGTAAATATGAGCGGAGGAAGTGTTTTGGGTCGCTGGAGACGGACACAAATACCTGATGTTCGATTTGTTGTGGGGAGACTTAAATAAATATAAATATCTTGCCAGTGATTGGAATATTTTTCATAATTTTTGTTTGTCGTAGCGATTTCCCGGAATCCACATTAACAAAGTGTCTCCACGCATTGCGTCGCATGTCTCCAGCTGGCGCAGTGCTGAGCGCTGAGGTTTTGACTGCATACTAAAATATTCATCATCATCCCATCCGGACCGCTACATCAAATTCCCGCATTGAGTGAGGATTGTCTATGAGCCCGAATGCACCACGCTCCCCAACTGAGGATTGGCGGACTGCACATAATATTTTACAGGATATCATAATTTTCCATTTCAATATGATAATAATATGACGACTTATCAGTGCGCAAATGGCCGTCAACCAGTTGGCTAAGGGTGCCTGCCTACTACAGCGGAGTGGAGATGTGTTTGTCAGACCAGTCACGTTCTTAAAACATGACGATAAAAAATGATCACGCGATCTGTCAATGTCTTCTTATCGATTCACTGATCACGTCTCCGCTCCGCTTCACTCCAGTGGGCAGGCGCCCTAAAGGCGGAAACAAAAACAAAGTCGTTTATCATTCTTTATCACTCGCGATACTATCTCCCCGTGCCATGCGTCTTCCTTTTTTGGCAACATTTGGCCGAGAGCCGTATTATTCATTAAATTGAGGCCAAAAAATAAAGATTATATCCAGTATTTAATAGATTTATGATAGGCATTAAACAACATTAGTAAGATCTATTATACCTACTACCGACAAACTCACAGACGCAGCCGAGCGATCGGCGTGCAGCTCGCCTTGTCCGCGAGACAAAAATCAGAATAGGTACATACGAGTAAATGCGCCATTTATTCTGATTTTTCTCTATAGAAATTTTTTACTTTCTTTCTCTTTCTTTTTCTCTATCTCTCTCTGTTTCGCAGGAAAAACTTTAAATTTTTTTATTTGATTACTTACCTACTTAAAAAAAATTGTACAGGTATAAAATTAAAATTAGCCTTATCTAATGTAAAAATCATCCTGCGTGGAATGGTGCCTTCGACTACTTGACTTATATTATTTGTAAATTGGAAGTAATTATATTGTGCTACATTCAGAAGTTAGCACTCTGGCAGCTGTCTGCTGTCGGCTACGGACGGACACGTCATGCAAGTTCATGTGAGTAGACAACAAGACCTCGCTTCGATTCAGTTATATTGTTCGTTATAAACCATACACTCCTTCATATGTGAAATGTATGATAGCTCACGGCTGTTTAGCCGAAGCGTACAGCTGTATGAGCATCGCTTCAGTGGGTCGCGTGATGAGGCCGCGGCGGCCAGTGCGCGCTGGACGCTGCGGCGCTGCACGCGGTTGGGAAACGCGGGTCAACACATAGTGGCTAGTAATGTGTGTATTGTTTGACCTTTGAACAAAAGACTCATATAATTTAGGTACTATAAACACCGACTTGTCATATATTACTAAACACTTCGTATAATTTATAAGTAATAAGTGTAAATACATGGGGTGCTCGTGTTTGACCGCGACTAACAGCTTTAGAAACTACGGTTCCATTAGTAACTTGTTAAATATTATTATTTTTGATGAAAATGATAAAAAACAAGCTCTAATATTTTTTTTAGAAGAATATTTTTAAGATTGATAGATAGTAACTCTGTTTGTTTGTCTTGTTGTTAGGGAGGTCATATAATATAATTATTATAAATCCGAAAAAGTGCCTGTTTGCTTGCTTGCTGTTTGCACTTTTATGTTTCATACCAAGCAATTTCCTACCAATAGTCTACCTGGAGATCACGTACAACCTACTTTTATTCCGCGAAAACAAAGTGGTCCCGTGGGATTTTTGAAAACCAACCTAGGTATCTATTATGCATAGAGTCGTAGGTAAAAGAAACTCTTCCATATTGGAGCAATAACATCTGTCTACATATTTGTAACATAAAGTCGTGAACGAGAGTGCGTGAGAGAGCGGCGTCAAGTGGTAGCCTTGTTGTCGGCAGGTCGGGGGTTCGAGCCCGGGCCCGCACCTCTAATTTTTCTGAGTGATGTGCGTTTTAAGCAAAATATCACTAGCTTTAACGGTGAAGGAAAACGTCATGAAGAAACCTGCAGGCCTGAGAGTTTCAAGGCGCGTGAAGTCTGCCGATCTGCTCTGGGCCAGCGTGGAAGACTATGGTCTATGGTCTCGTGCTGGGAGGACAGCCGTGCTCAGTAGTGGTCGATCATGATGATGACAATGATGTGCTCAGTAGCGCGACGTTTCGCGTATCGTCAGAGCGCGGCAACAAGTGTGAGGTAGTAATGAACGGAATGGGAGGAATTTCCAATAAAGGTTAATTGAAAAAATTAGCATACTAAACACTTCTCTCTCGCCTGCTCTCACGCTCATTTAGTTTCCGAGCAAAATAGTGAATAGGATTCTACGTAACGATTGTTGCAACTAAACAGAACACAGCTGGTGTTACGCCGTGTTGGCGCAGTGGTTAAGCCGCCTATTCCGGAGGTCTGTGCTTCGATCGCGTTACGTGCGCTTTAAGCAATTAAATATCACTTGCTTTACCGAATGGTGAAGGAAAACATCGTTAAAAAACCTGCACGCCTGGGAATTGTCCATAATGTTGTAAAGGTATGTGCAGTCTATCGATCCACACTTGGCGAGCGTGGCGGCCTATGGCCTAAACCCATCTCATTCTGAGGGAGACTCCTGCTCAATATTGTATAGAGGTGATGGGATGATGATGAAGGCTTTGTCAGACGGACGGGCCAGTGCCCCAACTCAATCATGTGGACCTTGCCTCGTTGAAAAACATCATAAAAGCTGGAGCCGCCCCTCGAGAGAAAATACCTGACGAGCTAAGTCTAATCAGACTTTGTAGTAAAAAGTACGATCCGGAACCAACGAAACGACTTCAATTCAATTCAAATCAAATTTCTTTATTGCGAGTAAACAGTGGAGATGTTACAGAAACAAAAAGGGTACAGCCAAATTCTGCCTATAAGCCTGCAATATACAATGTATATAATGTAATGTATATAATGTATATAACAACTTCAACCGTTTATGGAACCAGCAGTTTTCAACCTCTCTTCTTATAAAAATATTGTTGTACTTCATTTTGAATAAGGAAACGGTTATCCACTAACTGGCTGTATATCTCGCTGTAAGTGACATTTGCACATTGCTCGTGACTTCTGCTCTGCGCCGAATACGGCTCCTACAGAGCTCCTCCGTAGATACGCGCCTGGGACCAAATACGCGCTGTCACAATCAGACGAAGTAATTTACTTTAATATATTATCTTCCTTTAAATAAAATCCCGTAAAGATCGTTAAGAACATTAAAGTCGGAGCTGTGTCTGAGAATTTGGCCACGGGATAAAACCGAACTTGCAAAGTCTAAGTTGCCAAAGTACGATTGGAAACCATGGAGAAAATTCGACCGTCTTTGGTATTAGAAATTTTAAAGTTTGTTTAATAATAATCTTACTTCATTTCGAAAGGACAATTTTTGGTTGGATACCTACTGACTACTACGAACTGGCTGTATATATTGCACAGTGAGCACATTAGTCGTGATTTCTACTCTGCGTACCTACTGCCGCTCATACTCCTGCTCTGTACAAATGCGCTGTCACAACGACGCGAAGCAATTTAGTTTAATATATTATCTTCCTTTTGAGAGTTCCTCGTAAACAAGCTTTATGTTATTTTTGGACGAGCTCGGGAAAGTTGTTATTGCTACGAAATCAATGGAACGGAGGATTTTCTCATAATGTAATCCAATAAATGGCTGTAATCAGCTTACGCCGAGCTTCAGGCGAGGTTCGGGAGCGCGGCCGATGTTCCAATCTTGTGGGACTTAAGTGGAGTTTCCTTCCATCTTATAGTTTCAGTCTTCTGGTATTGATAGAAACATAAACGACTAACTAAGCGCTGATAGCCGAGTGGTGGACGTCAACCCTCTGTTCGGGAAGTCAATCCCGGGCAGATACTAACCTCTAAAGTTTTAAGCACAGAATTCTTAATTTGGGATTTCTGTTTGCTAATAACGGCAAAGGAAAATATCGTGGGAATCTTGTATACCTCAGACTTTGCTTTAACGTTCTCAAAGGTGTGAGAAGTCTGCCAATCTATACTGGGCCAGCGTCGTAGACTAAGGCCTAAGCTTTTCTCATTCAGAGAGGCGACCCGTGGTCAGTAGTTAGCCGGCGATTAGGTGATCATGATGACAAGTGATATGCAGGACTAACATATCCTAAAATAAAAAGAAAGCTCACTCTCTAAAATGTTTTACGTATAAATGAATATGCAGTTGGTGCCCGAAGCTAGCATGCCGCCCCGGTTTAGCTGCAACTCAACAGTTTTATTAACTATGTATATAATAAACCCGTTCGTGAGTCTCATACAGTGCAGCATTTATATTATATTGTACAAAATTTAGCAGCAACAAGGCGCCACCCGTCAACATATTATATTTACTGTACAGTATACTGTAATAAACTCAAAGAATTTGCAGTAAATTCACTGAAGCAGCCGGCGAGTGCAACAGATAACTTGCTGCGATGTATCAGCGAAACTAACTTGAGCGCGCTAACTTAGCGGAAAGTAGGAAACTCTGTCAATTAATTTGAATTTGTAATTGCTTCTAAAAGTGTTTCTGGTCCATACCAGTTACATTCATCTTTCTTCATGGAGATGAAACGAGTAAGTATATTAGTTTCATACAAGAGATTCCAATTCTTATCCGCTTAGATTTTTTTTTATTTTAAAAGGCTTTTTAATATTTAGTTTGAATTGTTTGTATGCTGTGTTGCTGCTACAATTGTTATCTGAATTGTTCGTTCTAATTATATTATGTTGCAGACACTTGTGAGCTTAATGTAGGTACCTATTAAGAAGGAGTGGATAAAATAAATGCGTCCGTTACGTCGATCCGTCCGTTACGTTGCGACGTGATTGAAGGACAAATCAATAAATTAATAAATGAACAAACAAACACGCTTTGGCATTTATATGTAGGTAGCGATTTATTCCATTAAAGAACTTGAAAAGCTCTGGCATTACGAAAGTAGTCTTTTTTAACCCCCGACCCAAAAAGAGGGGTGTTATAAGTTTGACGTGTGTATCTGTGTGTCTGTGTATCTGTGTATCTGTGTATCTGTCTATGGCATCATAGCGCCTAAACGAATGAACCGATTTTAATTTAGTTTTTTTTGTTTGAAAGGTGGCTTGATCGAGAGTGTTCTTAACTATAATTCAAGAAAATCGGTTCAGCCGTTTGAAAGTTATCAGCTCTTTTCTAGTTACTGTAACCTTCACTTGTCGGGGGTGTTATAAATTTTTAATTTACACTTGTTACTTTTAACTTATTGAAGTTTATCTAGTTTACCACTGAAATACTCGTACCGACCCGAGGCGCGCAGCTACTAGCGAGGGGTCCCCTGCGTTTATTTATTCACAAACATTTTCAACGTCAAAGATGGATAAGTTAAAGCTTATTTTATAAACTAGATTTAAGGAGTAAATAAAACTACGTAGTATTTTGTCATTCCGAGTTTATTAGGTTCGAAATGATAGCGAGACTTTTTCGCGAGAATAACACACGAAACAATGAAATCGGGGAGATATTATGTCTCTGGAGGAGCTAATCTAGTACATCGGGTGTACAAAGGGCACAACGTACAGCGCTCGGCGAGAAGTACCCTCAGGTATTCAGGTTAGCTCGTGATGTTCTCCTTCACCGTCACACTTAAAGCAACTGATTGAATCGCTTACAACACACAACTCCGAAGCGTCCGCACAAGCGAACTGCGGAACCAACTCCCTTCGCCGGTTTTCCACTAGATTTCAACAGGGATTGATTATATTCAAGGCGTGGATCAACAAACTCCTGAAAGCCAGCTGCAGCCCATTGCCGGTTTTGCTGCAAATGTTTATTGGCGGCGACACTTAACATCGAGTGACCTGCTTGTTCGTTTGCTCACTATTCATATATTTTTTTTTTTTAAAGTTAGAGATGCATACCAGGAATGATTACTCTCCCGATTAGGAGGCGGAAGTCAGAACTAGCAGGCCTCTAATGATACAGCAACCCAGGAGCAAAGCACGCTTATGTTAGAATGGTAATATGAGTGGTAGTGCGAGTTTACGAGGCGCGGGAGATGTGGCAACACGAATAACATCATTTGCTGCGAGCCGCGGCCGGCGCCTGCGCGTCGCGGCTGAACACTTTACTGAAATCTGATGAAACGGTCAAAGAGCTATTTCACCATAGTACAGGCATATTGTGTTATTATTGCTTGCTCTCTAAAAGTTATCTGATGTTAATATGAGAATCGCTATCCATTTACTATAAGTAAATGCAAAAGTCCGTACTTTGTTGGTTTATTGGTTTTTCGGTTTGTCCTTCAATCACTTCGCAACGAAGCGACGAATCGATGTGGTTTTTGCATGGATACAGTTAAAAACCTGGCGAGTAACATAGGCTTCTTTTTATAACGGAAAATCAAAGAGTTCCCACCGGATTAAAAACCTAAATCTGCATGGACGAAGTCGTGGGCATCAGTTAGTATCTAGTAGGTAAGTTGTATATTTTTTATTTGATAATAATCATTGAACATTAATTGATAACTTAAACTGCCGTAAAAATTATTAAAATATTCTCTCTGTAACTAGATAAATAAAGGGCCTAATTTAGGGACCTCTTCTAAAATCATAATCATTACCCTCACAACGTGATATGGTCTACTAATGTCACCGTCCGATGCTCCTACGACGGTCATCAAAACCGTCGGGACCACGTTATAACGTCGTCGTTAGAGACGGCCGTGCACAGTATCATAGCACTAACATATCTACTCATGTGATCAACACATCGAGCCCCACATTACGGGCGCGTCTGTAGCCTGTTCCCCTACAGGGGCAGTGTTTCATTACACAGACACTACACCCCAAACTTTGTGAGATTTCACTACACGTTATGAAATAAGTTTTGCTCGCTTCAAATACTACGATACGCTTCAATATTAAATTTGATGAAGGCCAATATTGTAGAATTGATCTGATATTTTGACGAATTAGTAGGTAGGCCAAGAATGGTAAATGGAATCGGTACGGTAGCTAATAAACGATTTAAAAATCCGTGAACCATTTCGTGACAATAAAAGTTCTTTCGTGGTTCCTTTCGTCAAAGGCTGCCTGATCTTCCAATAAGACCACCTTTGAATGCTGCAGCTATTGTACTAAGTTGCTTGTATATTTGGCGATATATTATTTATTTTGTTTGTATTACTTATTTAAATTATACACTTTACATTTACTACACTTGAACACATTTCATTTTATGTAACCTGAAAGTTTTCTATAAAACTAAAGATCTTTGTTGCTATTTTGTTACATAACTGTACGTCGCGTCGCGTCGTGTGGTTCCTATACCCATACTTTTAATAGAACAGCAGTTTACGGGCGCCATAAAGAAAGCGTTTGATGTAATCTGTAATTGGCTCGCGTCAACTGCACACGAAACAATGGAACTTTAGTGCGGAATCACCTACATCTCATTCCACCGCCGTTTTTATTTTCCCACTTAAAGCTCTTCCAAGCTCGTATAACCATTGACAATTACAGTTTAAGCAAATGACAATTTCTTTTTATTTGTTTGAAGATTTTTTCTGTAATCTGAGCGAATCCTCCCTACTGTTCTGTCTAAAAGTCTAAACGTGTGTTTGCACATTCGCCAAATTGTGCGCGCCGAGTGGCGCCAAGAGCCGTCCGTTCACACCTCAGAATACAGAACAATCTGTATTCTGAGGTTCACACATTATCTTTGGTTTCATCTGGCAACGGCGCATTGGCGGTTATGAGTGACATGATAAACATATTCGACGAGTGACGCGACGCGTTGCTACGGCGAATGTGTAAATGTGTGTGTGTGGATACAAAGTAATCCACCAGTGTAGGGTCTCTAACCCAGGGAGGCCACCATTTCAGCATCTCGGAACCCCACCATCTACCGGTACCTCGAACTAGCGGCCCCGACCGTTGCAGCTCCAGCTTCGCACCCTTTGAGCTACGTCAGTTACTCTCATTTTTCCCATTGATCTTCTCATAATTGATTCGATCACGTAGAGAAAATGAGTGACTCTGACGTCAGAGCTATCTCAATATAAAGCGTTTAGTTTACGACCATATGCTGGATCTGTTGGTGATCACTGGCAACATGCACCGTTCGAAGATTTTGGTCTTCAGGCATTGAAGAGTTTGGAGGATTAAATCTACCGGACGTAATTTAAACTTAATTAATTTATACTTAATTTAATATTTTGTCCTTATTCAGTCGCGCTAATAAAGTAAAGCAATCAACATATTTATCGGTACCTAAACAAAACCAAAGCCTACATAAAAGCTTCTGTAAACGGCTTACTCCTTTGTAAACATATTTCAATTAGCGATCTTGCGGCGTTCACTGGCGCCCCGTTCACATCACTCCAGTGGCGTTGCACTTGACAGAAGGACTACAGTGTCAATTTTACAGAGATTGCGAACGTGGCCAGTATGAACCAACAATGCATCTATTACATTGGATTACAGTTCACATCACACTGTCACACTTCACACTATCATAATATTATAAAGGCTAAAGTTTGTGTGTTTGTGTGTATGTGTGTGTGTGTGTGTGTATGTGTGTGTATGTTTGTTACTCCTTCACGCAAAAACTACTAAACGGATTTGTCTGAAATTTGAATAGATAATATCCTGGATTAGCACATAGGCTACTTTTATCCCGGAAAATCAAAGAGTTCCCACGGGATTTAAAAAACCTAAATCCACGCGGGCGAAGTCTCGGGCATCGGCTAGTGAATAATATATTTAAAAAAAAACATTGGCATACTACCTACCTACTGTTAAATATCCAGTGATCTAAGAATCCCACCTTTAAGGTCACTGCATACGTAACGTGACTATTCTTGTCCGGGACTGGACGGGAGGATTCCTTGAACTACTTTTGGACAACTGGAACGTCCCGTCCCTTCCGTTTTCTAGATATCCAATAGTAGTTTCCCGTCCAGTCCGGGACGAAAAAAAACACTGTAGCGGTTGCCACATTCACAAGAAGATGTCGCTTCTAAACTCAATCAATCAACAACGCTCGAAACACGAACCTCAACCTGATAACTCACGACCTACGGCCTAGATGGCAGCACGGGTAGCTTAATTGGAATGCAAGGTGAAACACGCAACTTTCAATCGCATTGACAGAGCGTTTACCAAATTGCACTATATATAGAAGTTCCAACGCACAACCGTTCGGCCCAGCTGGCGCCCCGAGCACGACACAAGCTCGGAGGGAAATTTCCCTATTGCTACGGTCGAGCACACAGCCACGGCTCCCGTACAACACGTTACGTATGCAATGACCCTTAGACCACTGAATTTAACAGTAGAGGTGGGTACTTACGGGCGGTTAAGTGACCGACGGTCAACGGCCGACTTGATTCACGCGTTAGCGTGCGGCGGCCATCTCGTATGATCATCAAGGCGTGTATTTGATTTTCGACCTGTTTGTTATCAGTTTGTTCTGACCCTTAGTCTCGGGCAATTTGCATCGCAATGCTCAGTCAAGTGCATGTGACCGCTGTCCATAGTTTGCACTACTGCACTGGAATGACGTAGACGGTTCAAATAACCAGTAAAGTGCTGGAATAAATTTACTGGATCCAGTGTCTGGAATAATGTAAATTGGAAGTACTCTTTGTAAGCGTATTTCGATTAATGGGCTTGTGGTGTTCACTTATTTGGTGAGACTTCAAAGGCACTCCTTTGCTGGCAGCCGGTGCTTGTTGTCACGACAGGACAGGGTGCTTTTATACGAACAATAATTAACTTGAACCACAAATTATAATTATATTTCACTCAAGTTCCTGAATTTACATTTTAAACTACTCGCATTGTAAACCTGTTAACCGTGAACGTTATTGCGTATCAATATTCTAAATTTAACCAATTAAATAATTATGTATCGCTCCCTCCAAGATAAGAGTGAGTAGGCATCTTCAGGCAGCTCCGGCGCAACTACTTTAGGCTGAATCATCATCTACTATTTGGTTTGATTGCCGTCAACGCGTGCTTATAATATACCTCGGTAAAAATAAGAAAATTATAATTTAAAATTCCATATCTCGTCAGTCGTCACAACTTCGTTTCGAAAGAGAGGACATTTTTATTTATTTATAGAGATGCTGATGCTGTTCGCCTCAGCCGCGACTGCTGAGCAACGACCTGAGTACAGCGCGAGTCTACAATCTGCACTAAACTGTTGTAGACGCAGCATTGTATACAGCAACTATAATAATATGTAAAAATTTTAGTTTTTGTTCCAGCGGCTAGTAGGGTTGTCCGATGTCTGCCAGGCAGACATGCCCATTTTTCATATTTATGTGTCTGTGGAGACGACGCAATAAAGTCCCGTGCCTCCCCTATGCTTCGTTGGACACTTGCAGTACTATTCATAGTTCCACTCTTCTCCTCTCATGGTTACAGATGTTCAGCGTCGTGCGGCGTCCGCGTCAGCAGCTATCTCGCGGCAGCAGGTGCACGTCGTCGGTGTGGTCGGCGTGCGGCGCGGCGTGCAGTGCGCGTTGGCGCGTGGCGCGTGCGGTGACGCGCAGCGCGACGCGGCACCACGCGCCCGCCGCGCCGCACGCGCACACGCAGGCCGAGCCCTCCGAGGAGCGGTCCGATACCCATCTACGACACAGAATGCTTGCAACAGAATAATAGTTACTAAGTAGTCTATTCCAGGTACAGGAGACAACTAGCAACCCATATGTCAAAGATCTTCCAATGTTCTCTGTCGCAAGAGTAGCACAAAGCAGAGATGATGTATGGCGCCACTCCTAGCGGCAGAGAACGAATAAAGGACCTATGCAAGAGCAGGTATATAGGTAGTCAACCGCTAGACCGCGGTACCACGGTTCACTTAGATTACCGTCGAAACCAAAGTTTTTAAAATAAGTATGCATGTTGGACAGCCTGCGACTGTCAGGTACCTGGCGGTGTACTGCACGTAGACCCTGGCGCGCGCGCCGCCTGGCAGCGAGAGCGCGGGCGGGTGCAGGCGGAACTGCCCGTCGCCGCTCCACTGCGTCACCAACTCAAGGGTTGACACTGAAACAGGAATTTTAAGGTCGTCGAGAGTCGACGAAAGCTGTCGAAAAGAAAACCTGCAGCGGTCTGTCACAATAACATGGAGTGCGGTTACTTAAAGATGCCGTACTCACTTTTGATTTGAAAGTAGGTCCTATATTAAACTGAGAGAGGCAAACTGAAGGCGAAACGACGTTCTATATCCAGGTGGTTTCAATTAAAAATGAGAAAGCGAATCGTGCTTGAAAATGTTCATGGAATTTCAATAACATACGAGTGCAGATCTTGGCGATGCCTTACAGTACGATACGAAAGGCGAGGAATGAACCAAGTCAAAAATTCTTGAGTACACTCTTCGAAGTATATTCTATAGAATACCGATAGGCAGCAACTTTGCACCGCTAACAATTGACGGGGCCCTTGTTCACCGATAAGTGTTCTAGCACAACAATTCATCAAAACCGATGCATCAAGGTGATACTTACGACTGGAGTGTGAGACGGTGAAGTAGGCTTTCCTCGTGCTGCCGTCGCTGACGAGGCCGAAGTCCAGCTCCGCCGGCTGCGCGCGCAGCGCCGGCCGCTCCAGCTCCAGGGTGAGGGGCGACGACTGCAGGCACGAGATATGGACATAGTTGTGACTGGCAGAGCACAGCCAAGTGCGGATTGGCAGACTTCACGCAGCTTTGAGAACATTACGGCGAACTCTTCGGTACGCAGGTTTCCTCGTGATGTTTTCCTTCAAGAGCTACATAAAGATGCCACCAGGTTTTAATAGAAACTTTCTACCTTTACTATCAGTACGGTGTTTTTTCCAAAATGAAAAGTAATTATCATACCAACAACAAGACGTTATCATGATCGTAGAAGTTGAGGGCGGTAGTCGTCACGAGCCGGGGCGGGTAGGCGGCGCCGCGCGCCGGCCACGCGTCCTCCGTCCGCACCGACACCTCCGCGAACAACTGTAGAACCAAACACTTTCAGGACAGCTAGGTTTTTGTTTAGGGTCTTCCAGGGTCCCAGAGTCCTAAGATCTTTCCTCCAGTTAAAAGTGGATTTTGTGCTTTTTAATCAAGATCGGTTGAGTGTAGAGCTGTGTTAAAGTAACAAACAGACAAACAGGCACGCTTACATGTTTTTGATTAAATACAATGGATTTGAGTAAATTTTATGGCGCTTTGTTTGTAATTCTATATCGGCGCGAACACCCTTAGCTTGAAACAGCAACAGCAGCACATTCCTTCGACCAATGTGTGAAGCTATCAGTACAGGGCATCATCTCTGCGAGGCGAAACTGTAACAAGCAGCAAATGGTGGACACGTGCAGTGCACATACGTCTCCTGTGAGGACGAGCACGTCACCACGTCACGCCTTGTAACATTATATAATTGCCGACTTATGATATGTATAAATAGTAAAGTTCCACCACTTGTTTCTTCTTGTCACCAACCACATAACACCATTGTTACCAACCAATAATAACTGTTAAAAATTAGGTTACCTCAAGAGAACTGCGTGGAGGAATCTTCAACTTGAGGTCTTCGAACTGATAGTTCCTATCCAGCCGTACACAGTGCGCGTCGCACACGTCACGCGACACCTCCACGCGCCAGGGGGCTTCGGTCGCGGCCACCGCCTCCAGAGGACCTTCACCTATGTTCTGTATGCGGAACTTCTTGCGCACCCTTGTAGACATAGTTCATCATTAAATTTTAGTCTTCCATGTCCATTATTATGTATTATAATTGTTGTGCCGTATGACATGCATCAACAAAGTGCACTCTCCCTTCCCTTATACCCGCAGCCCGGTCAGACGATCGGAGAGAAATCAGCTGTGAGAGCTTTACATAGTCTCCGAGGCACGCGGGTGTGACGCCGCCGCTTCCCAACTCTGGGTTGCTGCTAACTATAGGTATATTTTTACCAGAAAATTTCGATTACTTTTCAGCCGAACCCGAGACCTTTGCGGAAATATACTACGTCACATTTGTACGTTATTACAAAATAATTCAACACCCAAGGCTCAATCTCGAATATCATGACCCGCTCAAACTAGCTAGCCATTAGACCATCGAGGAGTCTCTCGTTACAGTAACGTACATCACGTTGAATCTAGTCAATGGTTCAGTTCAAAAGGTTGAATTCGCCGAAACCTGCGCTCAAAGACTCAAAGACATTACAGAGCAAACCGTCCGACAAAGGACTATGTCGACGCGTTGCTGTCTACGGTTTATCGGTTCTCAAAGCAAATTAGCTGTGAATTTCATAGAATTTGCCTTCGTTCTGAAATATACGATCTGTATTTTTAATCATCAACAAAATTACAACCAATTTTATTCTATGACAAGTTGGGCTTCGAATGGGATCTCATCTTGTGGGAAGTGTCAATGCAGTTAATTTATAATATTATGTATAATAATATATAGTAGGTAAGTAGCACTTTTAATCTATGCCACTAATTAACCTGGTGTTCACCTCGAGAAAATGCGGCCGCAAAGAGCTGTTTTGTTTGGTGACCATTTTAAATACGGATGATGGAAGTAAAAGCTTACTAGAAAAGATTTGAGCTAGCTTTGAGTCACGCCTAGCAGAGTAACTTCAAGGAACAGACCGCAGTATGTCGTGGTCGGGCAGGTCGAGCGCGCAGAGCACGACGCGCAGCTCGGAGCACAGCAGCTGCAGCTGCGGCTCGCGCGGAGCCTGGCGCAGCCGCAGCAGCTGCGGCGGCGGCGGCGGCCGGCACCAGCCGCGACTGCCACAGACAACCATAGCAAAAGAAACGACATGTTAATTAACACTACAGCTACGGTTCCTTAGTCGAACAAAGTCGTAGCTGCTCCATAGTGGTCATAGTGTATAAGGCACTAAAGTGTAGATCTCATGCGAGTTGATGAATTCATTTGACACAAGCGCCACCTTACCGGGATATGTAGATGCTAACAAGGATCTTCAAACCGCAGATGACAAGAAAGACGATGAACAAAGCCACGTAGAAACTGATAAGAGGTAGAAAAAAGCCAAAATTTAAAAGTTAACTAGGTGTTCAACGATTTACGTTTTACTTAGGTTATAATGTGATACGATTTATGTAACAGAAAGAATTAGGGATCCGCGATTTCATGGGTTAAATGAATAGGTAGTTACCGAATCCGACTTGAATATGATTACATATTTTCAACCAGGAAGTCTATTGCCAAGCAGGTAACAAGGGAAATCTTTTCGGGTGGAATCACAAAGCTTTTAGAAAACATGAAACAACCAGCGAAGGCTAAAACACAAATAACACACTGGTGACTGCTTTATGTCAAATTGAGGGCTATAAGATGGCAGCACACCCTATGAGATCTGTACCGACGTAACATTTCGCATTTAGAACACGTCGCGCAACTCTTTTGGGGGTTTTATTTCTTCCCCCTATGCCTATTTTGTGGAGTACAAAATGCTTTTATGGGACCTTATGAATTTTTATTCCGCACTTTATGACATGACGTCAAGTTTGTCAATTTATTTCTCATGTGAGTGATGTTCCCTACCACCTCTGTGTGGTTGCGCCTGTATACGACAGCTCGTTCTGAATAAAACATTTCGCAGGGTGCAACATTCTTTTTTCCAGCAGGTCGATTCTGGAAAAGCTATATTAGAACATATCTATGATATTAGGTAATCATTATTATAGTAAATTATTTGACGATTCAAAAGCACTTGTAAAAGTTTATTTGAATAAAAATCTATTCTATTCTATAATCTTGATTGTTGTGATTGGTTGAATGTATGGTACTCTTGTTGCTGCAATGCATTGCAGCCAATAGTGAGTGAGTGTCGGCCAATCAGAGGTAAATTTCAGTATGTTTCTGTTGCCACTCGAGGGACTCAGTAAGCCCATCACGTCCGCATAACTAATATGGTGAGCGTTACCCAGCGCTCGGGCGCGGAGCGGAGCGCAGCAGCAGCGCGTGCGGCGGAGCGAGCTGGAGCCGACGCTGCAGCCGCACGCGGAGCGCCGCGCTCTGCCCCGCCCGCACGCGCAGCTGTTGAGGCTCGACCTGCACATAAAAGCTGTCTACTGCCACCACGTTGATTCTTGATAACCTCCCTGCACCTCGACGCGTTGCTGAACTCGGTGTTTTAATCATTGGGAGGCTCCAAATTCAATTTCAATTGGGAAAAATCATAATATTAATATTACTGAATTGGCTCAGGTCTCATCAGGGCATCCACTAGGAGGCTTCGGCCGTGACTAGGGACAGCTCTGGCGGCAAAGATGGCACTGTTTGGCTACCGGTTGGGAGAAACTGCCATACTGAAAAGTATGACAGTTCCATCTTAGACCGCATCACTACTCACTATCTGGACGAATGTAAGAAAGAGCTAACTCTGATCAAATAAAATGAATTATTGTTTTTGCCAGTTTTTTATTTGAAAGTGGATGTAAACTGGATCAATTCTCTCTCTCTTTTGTAACTACTACGTAAGCATCAGGATAGGATGAAGTCATTATATTATAATCTAAGTCAGTCAATGTAAAATGAAGACAATACATATGTGGAAAGCTGTTCTAGTCAAAATAACTAAACTGCCGTCGTGTCAACTTCTTACTTGATAAAAACCATCGGTGCTCTGAACCCCGTGGTCTGGTGCCAGGAACAGTTCCACGCCGGTGTCCATGTCGCTACAGACAGCACCGTCGGTTAACTCGTCTTTTAACTTTGTGTTCGCTGTTAGATCATACATTAAAATATTGGTCAAAATCGATATGTATATTTGTGAACAATAGTTGACACACATTTGAGGTGCAGAAGATTAGAATGTGAGTCCAAATGGAATCCTGTGAGTAGAAACGAATCACGGGAGAACAAAATACTGGAAATGCCCAATGGTATTACAGATGATAGGTACACTAAGCTGTAAGTGTAGAAGGTCAGCGAACACGATGTTTCGGCATCAGCGACCGACGTCGAGTTGCTTTTCGAAGCTCGATGCTGCAATGAGCGCTCCACTCGCACACACAATCGTCAGTGGCAGCGATCAACTCGATTTTATTTATTATTTTACATACATTTTAATACAGCGATTGAAGTCTACGAGTCGTTGAAATTATGAAACTCATGATATAGATTCAATATAATCGCTAAGACGCGCGATTGGACACAGCGATCAACCTCTTCGAATTTCTAGAATAAAAGTATTCTATCTCAACTTGCAGAATACAAACGATCGTTGTGCCTTTGTCAAGTACGGTTCAGTGATGTCGTAAAGAGGTGGCAGATAGACACTGTATCACATTTACAAGTATGGAGGTTAAAATTATGTTAAAATGCTTACATTCAAAAGCAGTAACGCAAGCGCAGAGCCGAGGAGGCAGGTCGACGAACCGCAGGTAGAGGCGGAGCGGCAGCTCGTCTTGCGGATACTCTACAAGAGAGTTACGTTCATGCAGCGCTCGCTTGTACACTCAATATTATAAACCGAAGTAAAAACACTTCTTCAAGAAGTGCTGGCGTCCTTTTCCTCGATGCTTCTCGTTGAAAATATCTAATGGCACAACTTTTTAGGTGTCAAAAAGTGCAGACTTTTCCTTCTTTGTACAAACCTATGTATACTTAAGTCCTTGTAAAAGAACGATAGTCGACTAAGCTAAACCGCATACTAATTTACTCATTGTAACAAAATCAGCAAATGCAGGCTGCATTTGCTACTTTAAGGTTTTTAGCTAATAATATCGTTGAATGAAATGAACTGAATTTATCAACACGGTTTTACCTCTCTCTCTGTTTCGTATTCCTTGTTGCTGAGGGTCGTGACCCTTGCAATTAATTAAACTAAAGTAGAGCTTTTCTGGGGATAGTAATGCGATGGATTTCCAAATGTTTCCGCATATACGATTCTACCAAGACAACGATTCTGACTCTTAGTTTCAATATATTCGACTACACGTAGACATAACCGATATGACGTATACTCTACTTGTATTTAATCCCGCGGCATGTAAATGAAACATTGATCTCGATAAAATGGATCTCCAGCGGAACGAACACGCGTATTTAATTAATAAAAATTTGTAAATTCCAACAGCTTTTTTCAATTTTGTTTGTTTCATAAAATATGTTTTGTTGAAGCATCCCGGCGAGCGGCAGAGTCCGCGATCTACATTCGCGTCAAAGCCACGCTCGAGGTTGAAACTGAACATTCATTTCAAATGATGAAGATGGATTGTCCCAGTTCTGTGGATTTCAGGTATTTCATTTTGTAAATTCAGGTAATTATGATTAATTGCAAACTCGGTAGACATTCCAGACTCATCGCTATGCGCTTTGTATTTCGGATGATTCAGGGAATTACTTACCTACTTTTCCTAAAAGCACTCTCTAGCGTTATATTGTTAACGAGTTAGAAATTATCTTTCTGATATAATAAATAGCTCAGTTTTTCACTTAGAGGAAGAAAAAATAATGGCGATAGGCTATGGAAGAAAAATAGCAAATTTCGATCGCAGGAACTAACCGTCACAGTCAAAGTAGCAGGTATTCATTTTCCATCTGTGATTTGGGATGAAAGATGATAGTATGCCAAGTTACAGAATGGACACCACAAATCACAACTAAAAGGCTTAGAAGAAGACCCAGGAAAGCAAGTATCGATTACGTGGAAGAAATACCTACTCATCAGGTTTTACTGTGACCTTAGTAATTATGATCTTTGTATCCGTAATGCAAGTTTTATTAATTATTTATCTGAGTCGACGTGCAATAGCTGCTCACCATGCTCTCTCACGAGATAGACGTCGGTGGTGAGGTCGGCGCGGGACGTGTTCGTGACGCGCACGACACGATCCGGGTCCGAATACGACATCCTGTACACAAAACATTCTCATTTGTAACAGACTGACAGACTATCCTGCGCTTCGCCTCAGGTTAGTGGAAAGTCATATTTTGTAGAATGAGTGTAAGTAATACCTACTTTATGAAATAGACTAGCTGATCCACCCAGCGTCGCTCGAGTGAAATGGACTAGCTGATCCACCCAGCGTCGCTCGAGTGAAATTTGATGAGGAAGTCGGTTTAATTCCTTAAAGTTATTTACTGAAAAAGTAACTAAGCACCTAGTACAACTTCTTGCAGATATCTTCCTTGATTTTTGCAAGTTTGAATGCTACTGGACACTAAGGATTGCTGTGGAGCCCACGTCTGCCTGTATGAAAAGAAAACTAAAAAATTATCCCTCTAGAAGGTAGTTAACGATAATTCTAAAATCACCACCAGAGCGCGGGCGGGTGTGCGGTGCGGGGCGCGGGGCGCAGCGGGAACTGAAGCGGAGCGCCCACCGCCTGCACCCACACGTCCAGCACCAGCGGCGACAAGCCCTCCACCTGGGCATGCGCTACTGTTTATGGCTGGCTCTAGTCGATGGCTGGCGGGGTGGCCATGTTCCTCAGTCGTGACGGACCGACACCAGCCAACCAGAACCACATATATAACATTTCAGAATGTAATCAAGACACGTTCCCGACGGAAGGGCTAAAGCTATAAAATCGATCACATAGAGAAGGAACAAATAAACGTGTCAAATGTTTACTCAACAATTATGTAAATTCGCCGACGAACCTTTCCGTTCATTGGATTTCGCAAATAAAATAAACAGCACGATTTTACGAGTTATTTACTACGAAGCAGGTATATATAAAGTAGAACAGAACGAAATCGACCTTGAAATAAAGATTCCAAGCAAACGTTCCATCGAATGCTGTTTGTAAGTTTAAAGTGATTCTTTTATTACTGTACTGTACAGAGTACGTATAATACTCTGTAATGTATAATTTGCTCTTAAAAGTAAGTAATCCTTTTTTTTATTTTTTAAACATAATGTGAAGAAACAAGCCACAATCTAGATCCTCAGCCAAACAGCACGTCCTGGCTAAAAGCCAAATGTCATGTTATTAGTTGTGTTCATGTCACTGGCATTGTAGGAAATTCTATTGTTTGGTTAGTACAAGAGACGGGTCAAATCGGGTCATTTTCATTTATTTAGGTATTCATTGTCAAAATCAAGTAACTAGGTAGTAGGATGTTTTCCTTCATCGTTAACTCAACTCCGAAAAAATCCGTAAAATCGCCTGTAGCGCTACAGGTCAACTATTTTGATGGTTGTCAGCTGAAAGTGCCTCATTCATTAACAAAGCATGAAACGAACGTTATCGCGATAACATCCGCTACATGAAACCGCCAACTTGTTAACTATACAGGGTGTAACCACAACGTTAGCAAAACCTTAGCGTTATTATTATACTACATTAACACAATCCAAAGCCAATAACCATTTGCCTCATCTTATAGTTTTAGTAATTTAGTATTTTTCAACCCGCGTTGTATACCGTGCAAAATTCGGGTCAATGCCCCACCTACGACGCGGCATTGACTTCGAGTGACGTATTTACGGAACGTTCGTTGACCTCTCGTGTCAGTCAGATGTTTTATTTGTGATAGCTATATTGTGAACTTTTGAAAATGCAGACTTTTTTCCCGTAATTTCTATTGTGGTATCTTATCAGTAATCATCAGTATCTATCACCTGTCGTCGTTTTTGCTCGCGTTCTGTTACATCCTGTATACTATGATTTGAACAACAGCGTCCCCCACGTCGGTAACCGCGCCATAAAACACAAACAGAGGTTGTTGACAAAATGATGCGAGCTCAGGTCGGTTAGCGCTGCTAATGGGTTTCGGATGATACTATTTCGCTACGAGCTACACAGCCGTCATGGCTACATTAGGATAGCATTATGTCTAACGAGTAGTTTATGCCCGCGGCTTCGTCCGCATGGACCATACAAATTTCAACCCCCTTAGAATTTTCTAAAATCCTTTCTTAGCGGATGTCTGTCACAATAGCTACATCCCTATCCATCCAGTAGTTTGAGGTGCGTTGATAGATCAGTCAGTCAGCTTTTGCTTTTATATATTAAGGCATCTTCTAGGTAAACGCGTCCCATCTTAGACCACATCATCACTTTCCATCAGGTGTGATTGTGGTCAAGCGCTTGTGAACGCTTGTGAATAAAAAAAAGAAAAAGATTTTTACGCAAAAGCCTATTCTATCAATTTCTATGGATGTAACATGAAAAATGATGGGGCTACCTTGTTCTTTTGGACGTATAGGTTCCGAAAATACGTTGAAATTATTGACAAAAAGGTAACATGCCAAAAATTGTATGATATTTTTGACAATTAACAACGTCGCTAAGTAAGTTACCGACAGATTACGGATAGATTGATTGTTATTAATTTCGATTATATATTAATAGACTGATTTGCAGGACCACGACGCCGCCACGTCCCTGGCACGGCACGGCTCTGTGTAAATAGGCATTACAAGATCCCCTATTCCCGTCCCCCTCCCCCCACCACTCTCTCGACATAAAGATGGACATTACGATCGAAACGTGCTTTCCTGTCGTCTCTAACGTTTACTGTATATTCAGTCTCAGAAAAGGCAGAGACACACTAATTATTATGGACGTTACGCATCTTCAAAAATCGAATCAAATCTATGACCACAGATGTGCTAAAATAATATGCGCTGTATAGGAAAACTTTTCTCTTGGGATTTGAATCAAAAGTATGCTTCCATCGTGATGTAACTTTTCATGCTATTGGCTGACGTTATCGAATGCTATAAAATCGTAATAAAGCAGAGTTGGACGCGAACTGATTATAACATTTTATTGACTATACTGCTGCTGTAAGACATAAAGTGATAAAAACATTTGGGCATGACTTTTAATTATAATATTAAACTCGAATGATATGGACCTCGCCTGAATGAATCATGTTGACATTGTTGATATACAAGACGCAAGTGAATATAGCACACTTGACAGCTAGCATGCTCTTGACATGATCATGGTTCTTACCTGTGATCTCGTGCCTGATGGAATCCTGGTAATAGTTCGTTAACCTTCTTATTGAAACGAACATAACGTCAGATCCAAGCAGGCGTTTCTTTACTGAAGTCTATGATAGACAAGGAACCATAGACTTCATCTATCTTCTATACTAATATTAGAGGTAAAGTTTGTAAGTTTGTTTGTAGCAAATAATCTCTGGAAATACTGAATCAATTTTGAAAATTCTTTTACCAGTGGAAAGCTACATTATTTTTGAGTACATAGCCAACTATTTATTTTCAAAAATTAGAGATCCATATGAAAATTGTAATAAGTTAGGAGGCGGGTCGCTAGTTCGCTATAAAGCACACAAAATTGTGGATTGAATGTTGATAGTGATGAGCACGGCGTGAGTGAGGTTGCGCGTGGCACCTGTATGAGCAGCTGGTCGCGGTACAGCCCCCAGCAGGCCGCGTACGCGCTCACCCGCACGGCCACGCTGCGCCGCGCCGCCAGCCGCCCGCCGCGCGCCCGCACGTCCAGCACCACGCCCGAACAGTGCACGTCGCCCGCCCACTGCTCTGCACACACACACACACACATTCTACTCTAGTAATCACTTAACGTTAGGTTAATTTCATGATTGTAGGTCAACGAGAACGGATTTCGTTCACTTAACGGGTCTTGAAGTACAGACAGACAGACAAAAAATAATTCTATAACGGGTCCTTTTTTGTCTGAAATCACTGAATCCTGAATATGGTTCAAAATAGCTTGCCACCCTCCTAGCTTGCTTCAATATCGAATATCGTAAACTGTAATTGCTATGTAAACAAACGCAAGTAGATAAAATATACTATAGATATAGATGAAAGTTCGCGGAAACTTGTGCGATTGTGCCTCAAGTCGGTGGCAGCGGAGCGGGGCTTCAATTACAATCAAATCACGTACAACAATAGTTCGCACACTACCTTGCTGCAGTTCGCAAGTTGCAACTCCCCGTGGCTACTTTTAACCCACAATAATTACTAGCGATTCGCCTGGAATCAAGCAGTCTTGTCCTGTACTGTAAGCTCATACCTTTTCCATCGGTAACGTATTTAGCAAAGGCGAAAAAATTGCCAAGAAAAAACTTTATTTAATTTGTATTTGAGATATGGTTGATTTTAGTGTTTGTTGTTTATCACAGTATCAGCCGCAAAAGTGCAAATTCACTCAAGTAGACTCTGAAACTCGCTTACTTAGCTAAGTCTATATTATATGGTTTATTACATCGTTCTACAAATTAATGTGTGGAAAACGCGTGATGGAAGACCCGGCAGAAAACCTGACGCAGCCCAGCCCTATGTACCCACTCCACGACTACGCGAACCCCGCGTCACCAAAAACATCAGCGGACAAACAAGTGGGGGCGAGTGGAGCTATTGGGGAAGGCCTCCGTGCAGCCGCAGATATCTTCAGGCTGGCATGATGATGGACTGCTTTATGTGGATTGCATACCTCTGTCAACAGTCCGGGCGTGTGTCCGCGGCCAGCGCCGCACGGCAGCGCGCCAGCTCGCCTCGAGGCGCGACGCGTTGTGCAGCACCAGCGTGCGGGACCTCACTGCGCAACATTATATACTCTTTCGATGTCACGTTTAAGAGTTGAGTAAACTCAGTTTTCTACAGGATACATTTCAGAGAGTGTTCTAAGGAACTATTTGATCTAGTTCCTCCCTCGCCATTATACTGTCGGAATGAGGGTAATCGTGGCATCGTAAAGGTCTCCCACCCACAGTTTACACCCTTACCTAGTCGAAGTTCCACGGACTCGTGCGAAGTGAGACGCCTCCTCGTTTCTAATACGCACTGCTAGAATATGGAATGCTCTTCCGGCTTCCGTTTTCCCCGCCAGCTACAGTATTGAGGCTTCGAAAAGATGAGTGAATAGGCGTCTTCTGGGAAGAGTTAAGGGGGAGCGCACGCTCCACCTCAAGTTCCAAAAAATCACAAAAGCTTCAACGGAAAATCCCGGAAAACCAAAACGCTCCTACGAGATTTTTAAATAGCCTAAATCTACCCATATAAAGTCGTGGGCATAACAAATGATGGGCCAACTTAAGCATCGTTAGTTATCGCATTATTGTATAGTGTAAGTGCCGACCGGTTCTGACGGGCAAGTCTCGGAACTGCAGGCAGTAGGGCTCGCTGTGCTGCGGCAGGAGCGGCCTCGCGAGCCGCGCGCACCCACACACGCGAGTGAGCGCTGGAGGCTCTTCCACTACAACACAAAATAATGGTGGTAATAATTCTTTTGAAGTGAAAACTTCTTGTGCGTTGGGTGATATCGGAATGGGTAAAAAGTTTAGGTCATATCAGCGACATGCTAAAGCGATTCAAAACTGCAATTATCATCATGCTTCAACTCATCATCGCGTCGACCCAGTACTGACTACAGGTCTCCTCTCAGAATGACATGGGTTTAAGCCAAAATCCAAGTTGACCAAGTGCGGATCGGCAGACTTCAGTCTTCACACATCTTGGGGAACTCTTAGGCATGCAAATTTCCTCACGATGTTTTCCTTCGCCTTTAAAACAAGCGATATTTATTTGTTTATAAAACACAAAACTCTAACAAATTAGAAGTTAGAGAGAGGTCAAGGATTGAGCCCCTGAGCTGCTGAATTGGAGACGAACGTCTTAGCCACCCGGCACAGACTACAGGCTATCATGGCTAGGATCTAGAGTCTACAGTTTAGACCATAATATGGTCGATTAGTTAGAAATAATGTTAATGTAGCTTACAAATGGATACAGGCTCCTCCCCCCCGCGCTCCTCCCCGGGGGGCTCCGGCGGCGCGGGGGGAGGGGGGGGAGGGATGTAGATCATCTCGTAGTGGCACTGACAGATGTTCTCTGCGAACACGAACACCTACTACAATATTCCATTACTTGAAGATACCGCGCACAATATTGAGCTACTTGTAAGTTTTATGCATATCTGAGTAGGGAGCTTTCTTATGGGAAAACTAGCTGCTCCGCCCCGGATCCGCTTGAGTGGAATTATTAAAAGGCCAGTTATCATCATCATCATCAGCTAATTGACGTTCACTGCAGGATGTAGTCTCTCGCAAAATCTCTACAGTCTAAAATAAGAAGGGTCTTGCGCCGCCCGCCTGAATAAAGTGGCTTACTGCAACTCGTTTGATGTTACCTTTTCACCCTCGGGACCCCAACGAACGGTTTATTGGGTTAAAAGCCTCAGCGAGGGGATGGAATTTTCAAAAATCTTGAAACTGGTACCTACTTCTTAATTTTTACTGAATCTTATACTGAAATACTAATTTTCATGGATATAATATGTGTGTGGTTTTTGCACACAATTTGAATGTTGCACTGGTTGTTATAATTATTACTTAGTGGACTGTATGATTGTTAGGAAATATGACGAAATCTCTTGCCCAAATAGATAGGAAAGTATTGCACTAACCTGATATCTTCTTTAGCATATGCTTCGTCCCTTCTAGTCACGCACGGCGCACTTGATTGGTAAGCACACACACACTCGAAATGTAGGCAGAGACTCCTTTGACTTGTTTAATCCTTTAGGAAACGTTCCATGTGGATCCTTGGGATTTGATAGGAACACAAAATGCGATGTCCTACTTCGCTCGCACCCGCAAGGCAAGTGAGTTGTAGATTGGTGGCGCCACTGTCTTGCGCAGGCGCCGGACTTGTCATTTACCAAAGTAAATACAAGTTAGTACAACTTAATATAACTACCTATCCATATATAGGCAAAAGATCCGACATACCCCCCACCGAAATCAGTATGATGATTTCCCTTATGAGTGTAAGGTATGAGAAGTAGAGAAAATTCTCTATAGGTTTTGAAACTATGAATTGTTATGTGAGACATGTACTGTAGCTGTACATGTAAATATAGTGGACCTACCTACTAACTAATTAAGAAATATAAAACTAATCTAAAAACTATGAGCGAATCACGGATTCACTAATTAATTAGCATAAGGTAAAGGACAAATTTTATTTACAGGCCTTTTATAAAGCCCATTTTTTGTGCGAACAGTGACCACGCGAACAATGTTATCGACACCTGGATGAACTTCCACTATTCTGCCTAAGGGCCATTGTAATGGTTTAGCAAGATCTGATTTGAGAAGAACCAGGTCTCCAACGTTAACGTTAGGTTTCGATGTGAACCATTTCTCTCTTTGTTGGAGTGTATGAACGTAGTCATCTGACCAACGCTTCCAAAAAGATTGAGTAATCTTTTGGATTGCTTGCCACCGAGACAGTCTGCTCAGAGGAACGTCCTCAACATCGTATTCCGGGACAGCTAATAGACTTTGTCCAATTAAGAAATGTCCTGCAGTAAGCACGTCAAACTCGTTCGGATTATTGGATAATGAGCACAACGGACGTGAATTCATCATAGCTTCTATTTTACAAAATATGGTGTTCAGCTCCTCGAAGGTGAGGATGCGAGTGCCAATTGTTCGGTACAAATGATGTTTAGCTGACTTTATACCAGCCTCCCAAAGTCCGCCCATGGCAGGGGAACTGGGTGCATTTGTTCGCCAATCAATGCTACGGGAAGCAAGACCGTCCAAGATGGTATTGCAATTGGCCTTATCACGAAAGAAATTGCCAACTTCCTTTAAATGCTTGGCTGCTGCAATTAGATTTCGGCCACAGTCAGAAAAAAGACACCTGCAGAGCCCTCTGCGACTGACGAGACGATCTACTGCAGCAAGGAAGCAGTCGCATGATAAATCTGTTAATACCTCCAAATGCACGGCTTTGGTGGCAAAACAAACAAAGAGGCACAAATAGGCCTTACAACTCTTAGCATTGCGGCGTTGACTTTCTTTAACAAAGAAAGGACCACCAATATCGCAACCGACGTTATCAAATACTTTCCCGGGTTTTAACCTAGAAGCGGGTAACGTACCCATCGCGGGTTGAACGATATTTGGATTAAATTTGAAACAATTAGCGCATTTTGAAAGCACAGAGCGGATAATGCTACGAGCATTTATAATCCAAAAGAATTTGCATAATATTCCTTGTAATGTACGAGGACCCGAGTGTAAATACACCTTGTGAAAATACTCAATTAATAAAAGAACAGTGTGACATTTTTTAGGAAGCAACAAGGGGTGCTTCGAATCATAGGGTAGATCAGATTGTGAGATTCTACCCCCCACCCTGAGGAAACCATGGGAGTCAACAAAGGGGGAAAGTTTACGTAGTGAAGCTACGTATCCCTTTTTATTTAAAATTTCAATCTCAGAACCAAAATGGTTCGACTGAATTACACGCACGATAGTGTCACGGCTTTGTTTTAATTCACAGGAATTCAATGGACCCGAAATTTTATCCAAACGATTTCTTGAATTATTTATGAATCGATGACACCAAGCCAAAACGCGTTGCAATCTATTAAAAGAAGAAAATTTGTTGAAAGTTTCTTCAAGGTCGTTTGTTAAAATGGTACCTTCACTTGAAGTTAATGCGAATGTATCTACATTTGATTTTAACTCGGGAATATTGTTTACATTTTTTACGAAAAAAGTACTGGAAGGCCAGTCACTAGGGTCCTGTAATAACCACTCCGGCCCGTGGAACCAAGTTTTCTCGACGGCGAGAAATTGACTGGGTAATGTACCACGCGAACATAAATCAGCAGCATTATTCTCGCTGTTTACGTGATACCAACGATTTGGTGGAATTACATCGATAATCTCACTGACCCTATTTGATACAAAAGTCTTTAATTGATATGGCGGCGTTTGTAACCATGACAAAACGACACTGGAGTCGCTAAAGGCGACTATGGAAAAATTAAAATCAGTTAGGTTTTTGATTACGAATCGTAAAACCTTTGCTAGCAGCACGGCCGCCATTAATTCAAGTCTAGGAATTGATAAAATTGGTTTTAAAGGGGCAACTTTAGATTTGCTTGTCAGCAATCGAACCTTAACCCTTCCGCCCTCATCTATACTGCGTAAATAGACGCAAACTGCATAGCCGCGCGATGACGCATCACAAAAGCCTATCACTTGCACGTCCGAAAAGTTAGGTATTAATAAGTGCCGCTCGATTCTTAAGTTCGCTAGGGTTGACAACTCACAAATAAATTTATTCCATTTTCCATAAATCTCAGCAGGTAGTGAATCGTCCCAACCGAGGCCCAATTTCCACAAGTCTTGCATGACGCATTTTGCAAGAAAAGTGCAAGGTGAGATAAATCCGATCGGGTCAAATATACTCGCGAGCAATGTCAGTACCGAGCGCTTCGTAGATTTAAAGTCAGTTAAATTATAATTAAATGAGAAGCAGTCAGCAGAGGGTAACCAAGTCAATCCTAAAACTTTTAATGAATTCGATAACGTATCGTCTTCAAAATTAATCTTTGAAATATTTTCTGCATTGAGTCTCAGAAGAAATTCCGGACAGTTACTGGCCCATTTTTTTAAATCAAAACCCCCACTTTTAAGGAGTGACATAAGTTCGTCTTGTAAAATACAGGCTTCGGTAATTGTTTGGCACGACCATAACAAATCATCTACATAAAATCCCTGCGTAAGTATAGCAGACGCGCGACTTTGTGGGTTGTCTAGCGCGAGTTGATGCAGTGTGCGCACGGCAACGTACGGCGCACTACGGAGACCGTAGGTATTTGTTTTTAGTTCAAATATACGGACTGGCTCCGACGGAGCTTCACGCCAAAGAATATGCTGATAATTTCGCTCCGAAGGGTCAATAAGAACCGCGCGATACATTTTAGATACGTCAGCTGTAAAACAAATGTCATATAGCCTAAAATTTAAAACTATCTTTGATATGTCAGTATGTAATTTACGACCTGTCAAGAGAATGTCATTTAGGCTTACACCACTAGTCGTAGGGCTGGACCCGTTGTAGACGACCCTCAGGGGAGTAGAACTGCTAGAAGGACGCAAGACGCAGTGATGAGGAATAATATATTTGGAGGGTTCCGTACCCTTATATAATTCCATATGCCCTAATGATTCATATTCTCGCATGAAATCTACGTATGCGGTTCGCAACTCGGGTGAACGTTCTAATCTACGTTCTATCTGACAGAGACGTCTTAAGGCTATGTTATACGAATCTCCTAGTGGTTCGTGGTCAGGGTTGATTAAAATCGGAGAAACATAGCGGCCAGTTTCGTCACGATAATGTTTCTCTATATATATTTTTTCAGCGATCGCTTCAGACGGACTCATTGGGGTCTCGCACGGCGCAGACTCCACCTCCCAGAACGTCTTGAGAGTGTCATTGAGACGATCGTCTTCACTAGTGTACGACACAAGTGATGTTGTAAACGTTACAACATTATTACTAGAGCGTTGAATCGTCAAACTTCCCGAGATAACGTATCCAAACACGCTGTTGAGAGCGGCGGGAATATTGCGATCAAAAATGACCTTTGTTCCATCATAAACGTGAGGAAAAATGTCACCAGCTAAAATTATATCGATTGGTGATGATTTGTAAAACTGGGGATCAGCTAAGAATAAATTATTGTATTTTTTGACTATATTTTGCGGGATTTTAACAGTAGGCAAATCTGAAGTCAGTTTAGTTAATACTACAGCGTCAATATCAAAACTTGGCGTGTCATTGTGACGCGGCCTTACATTAAATGACGTCATGCCGTGATTTTTTACACTTTCACCTGCAAGACCGAAAATATTAAAAGAACATTTTCGCTGAGACAAACCTAAACGCTGCAAACACGCTAATGAAATAAAGTTCGATTGAGCGCCTGAGTCAATTAGCACTCGACAGGGTTGGTAAGAATCGTATTTATCCTTTACGCGTACAATTGCGGTGCCGAGTACAACTGCGGTGTGGCTACGCATAGAAGTCGCGTGATGATTCACTTGCACTGTGTCACAGATCGAGGCGGACCGCGGCGGCACGGCAGTCGCGGCAATCGCGTTCGAAACTGACGGAGTACCAGGTTCAATTCCGTTATCAATGTGCAGTAAAAAATGATGAGGCTTAGTACACACGGCACACAAGAACGTACTCTTGCACTCACTCTCTCCGTGATTTTTTAGGCAAGATTTACATAACTTTAAATTAGCAGCACGGCTGACTCGTTCAGCGCTGGTCAATTGACGAAATTGGCTGCAGCGGTAGATCATGTGATTTTGCCCACAGTGAACACAGATAACGCCCCTTGAATTAGAACTAGAATAAGAGAAATTTTTAATTGAACTTTGCTCAGCTTTAGATTTTTTGTCTTTGTTATTAAATTGTTTTTTATTCTGATTTTGATTTGTAGTATTATTAGAACATGAATATGACGCAGAATGATCTAACACTTTGATATGGTTATGGATAAACGACATCAAATCTGTGAAACCAGGAATGGTACTTTGATCGGTATGTTGTTCAAACGACTTTCGACTTTGTGGGTCTAGGGCCCTTAGTGCGATATGACACAGTATATAGCTTTCTAAATTATCAATTTTTAGAGCTTGAATAGCCTTGTACGAGTGTTCAAAATTTTCGATAAAAGTGTTTAAGTGTACAGATGTCTCTTTCGTTAAAGGCGTAAAATTTAACATTTTGTCTAAATATCTGCCGACTAACATTCTTTTATCCTGGTATTTATCCAGTAAGCTTTGCCACACTACATCGTAATTGTCCGCAGAAATCGGAACGCTTTTGACGATATTTAATGCAGGACCTGTCGTACATGATATTAGGTAGTGAAATTTATCTATTTTCGTAACACTCGTTTGATTATGAACCAAAGAACAGAATGTCTCATAAAAAGTCGTAAAGTTTTCGATTTGACCGTCAAAAGTAAATAACTCCAACTTGGGAAGACGTGGCCTTTGGTCAGTTGAAGGAGTTTGTTCCTTATTACTAGGGTAATTAGGTTCATATTTGGCTGCAACTAACTTCGTTCTATAATATAAATCTTCAAAGTTTTTTAAATCCTGGCTATGGAATGATGATGTCTGGTCAATTTCAAGTTCCTTTTCAAAAATATTATAAATTATTTTTTCAAATGTTGACCTTAAAGTGTCAATTTCCTTAACCCGCAGTAAAAATAAATCCCTAGTTTCATCATCGCTAACCTTTTTGGACAAATCAAAAATGGTTTGTATTTGTTCAAAACATCGTTCTTTTCGTTTTATTAAAACAGTCAACGCTATAGGTACGTTTGAATTAGGATCTTCCTTTGGAGGCATGATTTTCAATCTACCTACAACCTTCAATAAAATGAAATGAACAAAATATTATTTTCTATGAATTATACGAAAAGGGATGTAAAATATCTAAAATATATATACTTGAACGTCAAGAAATATGTAATAAATGTTATTACAATTAGATATTTTCTAAATAACTAGCACATTTAAATATTTTACGCAATAACTGCCGCGTGGTCACTGTTACCTATTCACAGGTTATTGTACGTAAGCTATTTTTAGACAGCGATAGTTTTTAGATTAAAGGCACCACATTGTTCTAATGGTATCCAAATTGTAAGAAACCTATAGATGGCACCAGAATTGTATAAATCTGAAGGAATATGCCATAAATTATGGCGAAACTCGGTTCGAATGGACCAAAAAATTGTGTGGTTTTTGCACACAATTTGAATGTTGCACTGGTTGTTATAATTATTACTTAGTGGACTGTATGATTGTTAGGAAATATGACGAAATCTCTTGCCCAAATAGATAGGAAAGTATTGCACTAACCTGATATCTTCTTTAGCATATGCTTCGTCCCTTCTAGTCACGCACGGCGCACTTGATTGGTAAGCACACACACACTCGAAATGTAGGCAGAGACTCCTTTGACTTGTTTAATCCTTTAGGAAACGTTCCATGTGGATCCTTGGGATTTGATAGGAACACAAAATGCGATGTCCTACTTCGCTCGCACCCGCAAGGCAAGTGAGTTGTAGATTGGTGGCGCCACTGTCTTGCGCAGGCGCCGGACTTGTCATTTACCAAAGTAAATACAAGTTAGTACAACTTAATATAACTACCTATCCATATATAGGCAAAAGATCCGACAATATGAAAAATTTCTAAAATGAAACTTTTATTCTTTTTTACATTCTGGGATGAAATATCCTAAGTAATCTATAAGTAATCCTTTCTGAGTGTTTACGTCCTAACGGCTTAGGTTATACGTTGATAGATTACTTGGTCAATCAGTCAGGACAAGACTGTGTTTTCATATTATCCTGTCGAAGATCTACGTGGAATTAGTGTTTTTAAAAGTTTCGTGGAAACGTTATGATTTTTCGCACAGAAAGTAGTCCGTGCCCTTCCCTGGGATGCAACTTATTTTTATACCGTCACAAACGGGTCAACAGATGGGCCGTAAAAACATACAGACACACTTATAATGTTAAATTAGTTTGCATTATCGTTACCCTTTTGCAGCGCCCTCTTGCGGTCGTCCTGCGCAAACATCTCCTCGGGAGTCGACAGTCGGTCGAGCGTGGTGGAGCACGGCCGCTCCGGCTGCAGGCAATATGTAAACAGAATTGCTAAGCAGACTTACCTACTTGTTTCTCTTAAACTTTATAGTCCGTATATAAATTATGTAGATTTAAGTTTTCACTCGTATCATGATTTCATTATCAGTTCGCGTTACCGGGCTCCGGTCGTAAGCAAGCATGGGTCGCGTACAGCACGTGTACTCATGTGGCGCATAGTGTGTTGTTGATCTTTTAAATAAACTAAGACAGATGAAAACATTATGAAGGCTTAGGTAGGTAAGTACATCCTAGAAGTTGTAATATAATTTTTAACTGACGCAGTAACCCATACTTATTATGATTCTTTTCTATCAATAAAGATTGAATGAACATGATTCTTACTTACAGGGTTTAGTTGTAACGAAATTCTGCAAAATATCTTTCTAGTAACTGGCAGTTGGAACTATTTTCTGTTTATTAAAAGTTGTATTAGCTGTGATCCTGATGCGGGAGACCGGCGGGAAATAGTTACGTCAAAGTTTTCCGATATTGGGAATTTGCTCATCGAATGAAGTTGACCTATTTATTCGTTCCTAATACAATTATTGCAGATAATATTAAAGATAAAGTTTTATTCGCTTTATTTTGGGTACCTACAAAAAATATATGTATCAATTCCAACATATTATTCTGCCACTTGGACGTGAAAAGAATGAAAATGTATGAAAAATGAACTTGTTACGCGCTTGCCGCATCACCTGCGTCATCGGTATTTTGACGAAGGAGTCGGTGTTCTCGTCTCCTCCTATCGGGAACTCGACGGTCACTTCCACGCCCTGCGGACGACATGATACGTGTACAATCTACCGTGTTTTTTTTTCTTAAAAAGTAAACGAGCAGACGGATCACCAGGTGTTAAGTGATTACCGCCGACCAACATTTCCAGCATCAGAACTACCGCCGATGCGTTGCCGGCCTTTCAGGAATTTTGTATGCGGTACGCTACAGGTACGATAGGCTGCAGGTCGAGGAATGGTGACAGTTGACGTAGACAAGTGCCTCTCACAAGTCACAAGCAACACCTTCTCCACGAACACCATCACTGTCATCATGATCGACTCATGACTAGCGCACTACTGAACACGGCTCTCCTCTCACAATGAGAAGGGTTCGGCCATGGTCCACCACGCTGACCGAGTGTCACACACCTTTGAGAACACTATTTAATTTTCAGGCATGCTGGTTTTCTCATCAAGTTTTTTTAATCGTATGCACACAGTTCCGAAAAAGAGGTGCGTGCCCGGGATCGACCCACTGACCTACCGAATAGAAAGCGAACTCTTAACCACTACACTACCAAGCTTACGGTCCACCAATAACAACTTTTGCTGTTGAATTTGACTTTCTTAATCTTACTCAACCTTTAGGTAAAAAGCTCAAAGCCAAACTTATGTCACCAACAATGATTTACCGCTGACCTAAACAATAAATCATGGTGGTGCCATAATTTAGGCTCGGAGCTTTTTACCCTTACTCGCCCCTAGAGATATTTTTAATAAAACAAAAATCCGTGGAATTTAGTACATAAATGAATGATTACAGCGACGACAGTAAACCGTGGCATTGCGATGCGCGGCACGGACGAGCGGAGTCGAGGGGCGCCGCGAGGCACGCACGCGACCACTTCATTGCGGGGTTTTTTCATTACGTGCTGGTATTGAGTACAGCCCTTAATTGCGCGCTTATTCAAGAAATTCGTGTTTAAGTGAAGATATTTTTGCATGGTGCCCCCTTTTGTGTTAGGGCCCCTGTCCAGTAGAGCTCGTAGTACTGACCGAGATGGCAGCGTCGATGAGCAAGTAGAGCGGTCGGTGCGCGTGCGCGACGCGCGCCTCGCGCAGCCACGCGCGCCGCGCGCTCGCCCGCCGCGCCTCCAGCACCACCTGCTCACACAGAACACGGCTGCAGCTGAGCTGGAATCACACCATGCTGACCTGAAACCTGTTTTCGGGTCGTGCCACACGTTACATAAATTATTGCCTTCAATGCTCAGGTGATGGAAGCGCCGCAATAGCAGACGTCAATCGTGATGAATGGCACGACTTACAAAATAAACGTTTTTCTTTCTTTCTATAGTCTGGTCAGTTCTCTGTATTCCTATTATTATGCGATAGAAGCAGGCGTTCAAGAGTACAAGACAGAGTTTACGATTGCCAAGGATCGACCACGTAAAACACAAACATCTTGCCCGTGTGCAAAATTCACGCGAATTTTATTTCTCAGTTGAAATTAATGCTATACATGTGGAGATAGAGGTCAATATCTGTGTTCAATTTTTGAAATTCGCTTCGATTCCCCGCTTGTATAAATCAACCATAAGTATGTACCGTACCGGTGCCGAAGTGACCACTTACTTTGAGTGTGCTCTGTAGAACTTCTATATGATACCTATCTATAGTTAGGAGAGTGCATGACAAATCCGTCGTAAGAGCAAACGCGATGCGTAAGTATAACAAGTTGAGAGTTACACGTGGCAGCTATGTAGATCTTCTTAATTCTAATTTTACCATCCATCTTGACATTGTTCTCTTAATCCATAATATTATAAGTTATCCTTGCCTTTCTTTGTCAGGGTTCCCCTTTTTCTTCGTATAATATTTTTCAATAAAACTGTCACGTTAAGTTAGGAATATACATAGCTTGTGAAATATGGAGTTTTATTATTTTAATACGATACTTCAATATACTTGGTGTAAAGCCGTGTCTTCACTCGCGTGCTAATCGCGGCGTTGTGTCCTGTGAACGGCGCGAAAATAGGTTCCTAAAATGGGATAGTGGTGTTTACGGGGTTTGAAGCTGGGGTAGCTTATTTAGGTAGGAACCTGTTTACTAGCAGGTCTAATGACAAATGCCTAAGCATTGAGTTGTTTTAACTAGGGTAAGCAGTGCTTGTATATCTCTATGACCTACACGCCATTGGGAGTTTCACGCCGCGGAAATGAAAGAGCGGGCATAATGTCTGGGAATTTCAGCGACTTGCTTGCTTTGTCACTGACTGTACCTACCTACCTACCTACGTGTAATGTACCTTCAGAATTAAATACCGCCGTGCTGCTTTCACTGGACGTCACCACCGCCTCGCATCTTGTTCGCCCAGGCCTTAAGCATAACACGTTGGGTACGGTGGTGATATTGGGAAAGTTGTGACGCCGCGCGAAATGGACAACCTTTCTGTGTATCATGGCGGAAAATTGAAAAAGTTGAACGATCTGATCAGTAACAAGAAGTAATATTATGCTTGTATGCGGGTCGATGGAGACAGGTCATTTGTGACGTGAGGGGAGCTCTCGGAACACTGGTCGCTGTCTCGCCGCGCTATCAATAAATAGACTTGGCTCTTTGTTGTCGAAATGTGGTGAATATTTTAGGGAAAAGAGATAGTAATATCTAGAGGTTAATTTTGAGAACGGTCACACGAGATGATGACATCGTCTCTACTACTGCAGAGCATAGGTCTCCTCTCAGAATGAGAGGGATTTAAACCCTAGTCTACCACGCTGGGCAAGTGCGGATAGCCACATATTGTTAGATTTATTGTTATTTGTTTTGTAGCAACAAAATATCAACACGTAGAAAGTTACATGTAGGCACTTTATTGTACACCAAATTGGTACCAACTTAAAATTCTACAAGAATTAAAAAAGCTGTAATAAATGACCCTATTGCTATGACCAGTCCTTAATAACTTACCTATCAAGCTTTTTTCATGAAATTTAACTAACAAAAATTACTAACAACTTTGATCATATTTATTGCATGTTTGGTTCACTACGAGAAGATAAATAATTCGAGTTCTGCATAATATATGGAATTCTAGTTAGCACATTGGAAGCCCAAGAGCAAAGGTGGCGCGGAAGCAGGTGCAGGTGGATGACGAAGGCGAAGGTTGGGACGAAGCTCTTGAAAGTGTTTCTGTCCAGCGGTGGATGTATGCAAACTAATAGATTGGATTGGATAGAACATTACCTTGGAGGATAACCCACCACTATGTCAACAGTAGAGTGGCCGCCAACCTTGAACTCGTCCGGAATGAATGTTACAGCGAGAATGTCTTCTCCTTCTGAAAGACAAACCATACTGAAAATTGGCTAAACTCGTTAACTTAACATCGTGTTTATATGACAGCGCACAATATAACAGAATCCTTGAATACCAAACGAAGTCAATAAAATTTTCCAGGGTCTTTCCATACCATTATTATGTTTTCCACGAGTACTCCCCGCTATTGTGTTACGATACAATCATGTTACATGTTTGTGAAGCTTTCCATCGTTTCGTTCCGATATCGTGCTCATAAAGTGATCGTCTCTTTGTACTACGGAGACAATATTTAGATTTGAAATATCAAGACCACCTAACGGTGATGGGAGACAGAGAACCGAGCGTAAGGCGGGCGCGGGCGAGCTCGAGGCTCTGCGTGCTACGTATGTACCGACAGCAGGCATCCACTTGCCGCTGGTCGGCAGCGGGGTGATGTTGCTGAGCTGCAGGCGACAGCACGAGCGCTCGCCGAGCGACAGCGCGCCGCTCGGCCGCAGCACGGGCGAGCCGCCCAGCACGCTACAGCCCGGCTCCAGTGCACAACCTTCACCTACACAAACTAATTTTCATGTTGATAGATTAGTACTTGAAGAAAATTTTAAGAATGCACGCGATGGTAGTTTGACTGGATGTATAAATCATACATTGGTCGTGGGTACTCTCATGATATGACAGTCTTACACTCCCGAGCCTTGTCCCCGTGGCACGCGCGCACGCGCAGCACGAGGCGCGGCGCGAGCACGCGGTACGCGAGCAGCGCGGCGCGCGCCTCCGTTCCGCGCGCGCTCGGCACGCGCGCACAGTCCGCGGCCGTGCGCTTCACTCGCACCAGTGTCGCCACGCAGCCGTCCGTCTGACGAACAGAAACAGCTACTAGTACTCGCTAAGATGAAAGTAACGTGGATTTTTAAAAATTATACTAAGCATAAACCATATCCGAAGAATCACTGACGTTCAGTCACTAACACAAGGGAATCAGCTCACAGCACCAACGCAAAGTCGTTTGCTTATCATTATTTTATCATTATAAACATTGCAGAGTGTGCTCGGTTGCTCGTTATTTTTATTTAAAAAAAAGCTTACATCTGGCGCGTTGACGCAGTAGCGCAGTTTGACGCTCTGCTCGTGTCCGAGCGCGCCACGTGCCGGCGCCAGCGCGTCGCACGCGCAGGCGCGGCTGCAGCACGCGGCGCACGGCGCGCGCGCCTCGCACGGCGCCGCGGGGCCGCGCTCGCGACACCAGCGGTGGACCGACGCCCACCAGCAGATCTGAACATGTACGAACGCACAGAGATACATAGACATGATGTCCGCCGTCACCAGTAACATTCCAGTTAGTCCGATTCCCCGTGTTTGGAATTTAAATACAAAGTTCAAATCAAAGATCTCAAGATGTGAAAAACATTACGATCCTCTCTTGTTAAACTGTGAATATAAAAACTAACGTCTACCGTGCAACTCTGTTATACACTAGAAGGTTAAAATAAAATAACGGGAAGGTATGCATTATATGTCTGATTAGTAGTAACAAAGTGCCCTTCTGTTAGATGAAGAAAATTTTTCGGATTCCTTTATTCATTATTGACTATACTGATACATCACTTACATGTTGATGTGTGTCATTGAGCACGGTGAGGTGGGTGGCTACGGGCGCGCCTGGCGGCCGCACGCCGAGCCACGTGATGGCAGGGCGCAGCGCCGGGTGCCGCGTGCTGCACCAGCGCTCGATGCGACACGAGGAACTCCACTCTTCTGATTCTGCCACTAGTCTACACACAATACAATACTTTCTAGCTAACCCACCCTAGCGTCGCATAAATGAAATTCCTAGATTTTTTTTCTTACCCGAGCCGAAGTTTATGTTATAAAGAAAATCTCAATGCTCAAGTTTGCAAGTCAGTTTAAGTTGTATATTGATTTGTTAGTTAGTCAGTCAAATTTTTGACGAATTTATCTAAATTTATTTAGATATATTAAAAAACTGAGAGTTTTGCAAACGTTACCTTTTTTGCAATCACATAAAATATGTATAACAGTATGTATGTCATTTGTATAATAAACCGTCTATAGTAGCAGTCCCAGCAGCTTACCTTGGCGTGCGCCATACTATTATTGTTATTTCAGGGATAAATGTTACCTCGTTTCATATTTTCTACTCAGATTACCGTACAGTTTACCATACTTATTTAGTGAAGCTATCAAATCCATCCATCCATCCATACTACATAATATTAGGTAAAAGGTATAAGCGTGTCTGTCTATTTTTCTGTTATGCCGGAAAATTAAAGAGTTCTTCGGGAGACGATCGCAACTGCTACAGATCGGCTGATGATCTCACTATTGACTTTTGTACAACAGCACCAAAAATATCAACTGAAATTGTACCAATTTTGATAATCAAAATTTTTGTGGTAAGTGGCTGGCAAAAATAGACTTCTTGATAAAAATGGATGATAAAGTACTAACTGTATGAGCTGTGAGTGCGGGAACTGGTCGGGCAGTTCATGCAGCGGCAACACGACCGTCGTCAGCGCGGCCCGCAGCGGCGCGAGCGCGGGCGGCGGCGGCGCGGGCGACGCCGGCGCGGGCGACAGCTGGCGCCACGCCGCTCGCGCGGGCGACGCGCCGTGCAGCTGCGTGCTCCGCAGCGACACCGCCACTGACTTCACCCTTGCAACAAAGATTATGACACTTTTTTTTAATTCTTAGAGTAGCCCTTGGCTCTTATTAAACCTGCTGGCAAGTGATGACGCAGCCTACTTAAGCAAAACTCAACCACTAAGCAGGTAAAATAGGGGTTCGGTCCACGCGAAGTCGCAGGCATAAGCTAGTCCGTAGATAAGTTACTTAGCAAAGCGCTATTTGTGGAAAGTTGTAAGAACTTTTCGACAAGTAACACTAAAACGAGCGTAGCTGTACAGCGCATTGCTAAGTAGGCTCCTGCGGCAGTGGAGCGGTGCGGGAGGCAAATAACTCCATTCCTAATTTTCAAGTTATACCAAAAATAGTTTGAAAAATATCATCTTCTAGTTTTAATTTACAGGAACGCAAAACAACAAAGAACAAGGTAGAGGGTGCTGTTAGTTTATGGACTTACCTCCGGGAGTACGGCAGCTGTATCAGAGGAGGATCGAGGAGGAATCTCACTGGAACCACCTCCCACCACACCTCCAGCTGCGCGCACACCACTTCGCACACCTTGCGAGACCATTTCTACGTCAGAAAAAGTGTTTATTTTTATCTTCTCCGACTTTAATAATTAAATTTAAAAATATTCTCCAAACCTCAAAAACTTAAAATTTAACACTATACTGATAAAAAATGCAACACTATATTGATAAAAATCACCGGAGATACTCCTGGAATACATTTCTCTTCTATTTTATTTGTCTTCACAATCTTGGGATCGTAGTTTGACGGAAAACTCTCTTCTGGTACATTTTCCAGCACCAACCTGTCAACGACAAAACTAGCAGAACTACTAGGAACGACAAAAAAATGACTGATTGAACTATTTGTTACGGATCGGATACGATATGGTCGCTGACTATTGACTATTGTGACTATGAGCTTTCTTATAAGTAAAAAAGCTCAGAGTCGCACAGTGGAAGATGAAGAGAGCTATGCTTGGGGTTTTTATACGAGATCATATCAGAATATATTTTGTAACCGACTTAGCTCAATTGGTTGCGAAGCTGAAGTAGCATTAGGGAGGACACACACTCTGAAAACATAATAGACGTTGGGGTCCCAATATACTGGGAGTGTGTGGAAGTCCCTACTAGAGATCTACGTATATCCTTCCTCCTTGTCATCGCTCCGAGACCAGCGGGTCAGCCCTCACACGAGCACGGCGCGTCGTGTCCGCAGCAGAGCCCCCGCGTCAGGCACGTGCACGCGCACCGCGCTCTCGGCGCGCGCGCGCAGGCAGCCGCTCGCGGTCGACACGCGCACTGCACGATGAGCTTCCTCCATTTCACCGCTTCGGGGTTCCCCATCCTATTTAACGACCATTAATTGCGCCAAATGTTTGAATGTAGACAAAATATACCTACCAGTAGCTACTTAATGTCTACATAAACCTGTAGATATTTCTTGCAGATATTTGTATTAGTTTGGTTTAGAATATTAAAAAACTGATGATCAATGGCATATTATCAAATTAAAGAAGCCGTGTTGCTCGAGACCTGCCCGATTATCTACGAAACGCGAAGCTGAGTGTAGAAGAGAGATTGATACATAAATTAAAGAAATTATGGACTTTGGCTTAGGCCTACATAGTGTGGGGTTAATATAGAGGGTACGGTAAACAATAAGAGCTAAGAGTGAACCTGCTGTATGTCATGCTTAGCTCCGGCGCACAGCGCGTCGTCCTGGCACTCGCTGGCGGGTAGCAGCTGGAAGTCCCTCCGGCGCTCTCCCCACGGCCGCACGCTCCAGTAGTACTTGTATGTAAGGGGGCTGTAAGGATTCAGCTAATTCAAAACTTACAACACCACAGCCCAAAGATATAGAGGAAGCAATCCTGCAGGATCACAGGAGCGAGCCAGGGAGGGATTATGGCGACCTGCAGAAGTCAGCAGAACGAACTGTAATTATTTTTGCTTGAAAAAGTTGATTTAACGGAAGTAATAATAATAAACTTAAAAAAAGAATCTATAAGGTTTCCGTTTTTTTCCATTTGGCTACGGAACCCTAAAAGTGATCAAAGACAAAAAGATGAATCAAAAGATTGAAGATCTTTTTACTCGTCTAACAAGAAACAAGACTAAAATGCTGGAATTGATTGTGTTAAGTATTACCTGTTGTTAATAATTTTGACAGTAGAGCAGAGCGACCGACGCGGGAAGGCGACGCCCAGGTTGACATAGTACTCGCACGCCGGGTCGTCTTCTGAGCAAATGTCGTAGTCTTTTTCATGAGCCTAGTCATAAGAAAACAATAAGAGAAAAGAAAATCAGGGTTTTAGCACATCGAAACCCCGAGATCTACAATTAGTTTCTATATTTTATTTAAAGTACGAGTGATTCTTGAAGTAGTCAATAGTGTTGAAAGAATTTCATTCCATTTCATTTATTATGTTTCTGTCATTGCCATCAGCCGGTAGACCTCCCCTGCTGGAGGTCTTTAGCATCTTTAGTAAACCCACGCGCCTCGACTGCGGTGTTGTGTCAATTCAATGGCTTCTTGTAAATTGTTAGATAATCTGTATCCTACTACTTAATTAAAATTCTTCCAAGACAACACTTACCGATGAGAGGTTGCCATTCCAGCAACTATGAACTCTAATGTCTATCGGGTCTTCGAACATTGTGTCTCTGCGGTCTTTTGTTCTATATTAAATAATATAATAAGTACTTAATTATTTTCCTGGATGTTGACGCAGTTACCTCTAAAGTGACGTGCCCAGGGCTGAACAGCATCGCGTCGGCAATGAAGCTCAGCGACCGCACGATGGCAGTCGAGCACACGACCCTCACAGCGGCAGTGTGCAGGCCGGCGGCGCGCGCGCGGCAGACGGCGAGGCCGCGGGCGGTGCCGCCGCCCGACCAGCGCGCTGGACTGAAGAAGAAGCAGTCGGTGGATATGCCAAGGTTTCTGCTGGTACTCGCCGTCACCTATTTAATAGATTGTTTTTGTCAAGAAAGTATGTGTAGAAGCTTAGAGTTGGGAAGCTGGCAGTGTTACACCTCATCGGTGCTTAACAGTTGGCCTTCATGGCCTCCTCATTCTGACAGAAGAGCCGTTACGTTACCGTTACTAGTGACTGATAGTGATGATTTTTTCATTGTGATAATCCGGTACGCATTTGCTTGATGACGATCATACCTGATAGAAAGCAATAATGCGGTCTGGGCTGGAGCGTGCTTACCTAGATATACAACATGCGTATTCACTTTTGGTATTTAAGTGATATGTGGCAGACGCCTACGGCACGGATGCCTGAAGGACATTCCACATCCTAGCAGGTCGTAACGGAAATGTTAAGCAAAAAGGGTTTGTATAAGACTGGATGTTGACATGATTTAAGGGTGCCCTGCTGTTCTGTGGTTGAATGGTGGTAGAAACAAGGTTGCGAATGGAGTGATAATGATGCATTCCTTGTATAACAAGCATCACCTGAACGTCGCAGTGCATCCAGGAGTCCTCGCCCAGGAGGAAGAAGCAGGCATGTGTCGCGGCGCAACGCAGCAGGATGGGCACGCGGTGCAGCTCCCCCAGCAGCCTGGCGCCAAGCTCCAGCGTGTCCGCCTGGGGTGTGATGCTGTTCGCGTTCGGCAGGCAAGGGATCGCCGCGTTGGGGATCGTTACTGCACAATTATTATTGAACTAGCTGATGGACAAGTTTTTTCAAATCTCGTTAGAACTCTTTTATTTTATATTGTTTATTAGACACAATAATCAACTTTATTACAGATATTACATCCATTTTAATAGTATTAAAAACAATTGCTCATAAGTTATGACTATGTTAGTAAGTAGATTGTTTATTTATTATAATATAATTTTATTTGACTAGATACCCACTTACGAGACACGTGTGCATGTGCAAAACAAAACTGACAATAAACATGAAATCAAGCAGAATTTTTTGTCGTTTTTCTCCGAAGTTTTATAATGTGTTGAGTATTCTTGGTCTGGATTGACTTCATGGTGGATGTCGTCCACTTGGTAAAGGCATATCACATCATCTCTATTCATCAGCAGTCCATCCCTGAGCACGTTTCCTCTCAGAATGAGAAGTGTCAGACCATGGCTCCCCACGCCACGCTGCTCATTTATGGATTGACATCTGTCATCTGCCACCTGCCATCCGCCTATCTGCCATCTGCTAGACAGGCGGATTTAAAATTTAATTAAAAAATAATGCGTTCAAGTTCAACTTTATCCGTGTGTATTTACGATACCTACCATACATAAATAGATGATAATCATGCAATTAATATTTACTTAGATGGAATTAGCTAGCAAACACAACTGACCTAATTCCACAATCGCATACAGCAATTAATTATTTCATTTCAATGATCAATCCCCGGTGCCCGATACGAAACTGAGCGAAATTTAAATTAAATCGTAGAAATTATCACTTTGAAAACGATTGTTTTTATTTTAATTCCGAAATCGTACAAAGAATTTTTTATATAAATATTATTCTCTATTGCACTGGAACTCGTTATTATATTCGATATTATTATAATCGAGATAGAGTTTTGTCTGATACCGTAAACTTCCATATTGATAAAAATAATTATTAAAATATTTTATGTACGTTCATATCTTAAATTCTCAATTCAAATTTTTTAAAATAATGGACTAAGTGTGCAGCAGCGTAGACGTGCTTCGCCATCGCACCTCACTTCGTACCACCAATACTCATTACCAATAATAATTACCAAAGTCCACACTTAAGTTTTTAAAATCCCGTGAGCACTCTTCGAATTTCCAGAATAAAAAATTAAAGACATCACTCAAGAAGTCTTTAACCACATCTATGTAAAAGATAACGCCAATCTGTTGATGAGCGCTGATGTCCGTTGATGATCCGCTGAGCGAGCTTGCGGGCATCAACTAGTAAAACCCGCGCAGGTATAAGATCACAGCTCTTTTTTCACCTAACGCCAAAGTATATAGCTCCATCTCACTGTGCAGTTGAGGCGGTTCCATGTAGCACGCGACGGGCACGCGCAGCGCGCGCCCGGCGGACACGCGCACCAGCAGCTCGTCGGCCAGCGCGCGCACGTCGCTCGGTCTGAAGTGCACGCGCAGCTCCGCGGCCGCGCCGGCCGTCAGCGCCAGCCGCGAGCACAGCTCCACGTGCAACTGCGCGCGCGCCGGCGGCCGCACCGACAGGCGAAGCTCGAACTTCGATACGTTCACCAACCTTATGGACTTCTGAAAACATGATATTTTCATACAATACAAATATAAGTAGTACATACATACACAAGCCATGGTGCGCTGGCCATACACGATCAAGTTCATAGTAGGTCTTTGCATGGAACTTGCGTCCAGTAAATTTTACGGTGTTTGGCTATCAGTTAACTGGATACTTGGCGGTAAAGACCGTGTATGGTCAGCGTTAAAGGTGGATATCATTGGATGTGGACAAATGTTACGACAAGCTAGGTGATGTAGAGACAAGTTGAGAAGCGCTACGTATAATAAGGCCTGAAAGTTCCTTCCGTCTGGAATTGAGGGGCCAGAGCGTGGATGTGGTCCCGAAAATAAAGTACCTGGGTAGGTATTTCACTTCGGATCTGGATCACCTACAAGAAATAAAGTGCCGTATTAGCCAAGCCAAAATCATGTTCCACAAGATGTCCAGGATCCTCTGCAGCACCAAATTACAGCTTGAGCTGAGATGCCGCCCTGTAAAGTGCTATGTCTGGTCCACCCTCTTGTATGGTTGTGAAACTTGGGTTCTCAAAAAGGAAGCAACTAACCGCCTACAAGCTTTCGAAATGTGGATTTACAGGAAAATGCTCAAGATAACCTGGAACAGTTTTACACCGAACACCAAGGTACTGGAATTGGTCCACAAAGAGAGAGAACTCATGTCCACCATCATGCGAAGGAAACTCGCTTTCTTTGGGCACTTACAGAGAGGAGGACAATTCTCATTCCCAAGATTAGTTTTGGAAGGGAGAATTGCAGGCAAAAGAGCTCAAGGTCGCCAAAGACGTAAATGGTTGGACGATATAAGGGGGTGGACAGGGCTTAGTTACCCGAAGTTGAAAGAGGCGGCTTTTAATAGAGAAGCTTTTCGGATGATGATCGCCAAACTTCGTTTCGAAGAAGGCACGCGATGATGATGACGTATAATAACCGTGTGTAGTCGTCCAACTGTGAAGTTGACGAACTCCAGGCTCGGCGGGATGCACACGATGTGCGCGGGCTCCAGCGCCGGTGGAGTGGGCGGGGTCGGCGGCAGAGAGGCTCGGGGCAGCAGCTCACCAATACTGAAAATACGATGTCAAAGCCAAACTCGGAAAACACGGTCAAGTCTTCAATTCGTCGATACTCCAAAGCCTAAAGACGAAAGTCTTTAATGAGTGTGTCCTACCTGTGATGACGTTTGACTCTGAAACGTGGACACTGACAGTTGGCCTAGCTCACTAGTTCAAAGTCGCTAAGCGTGCTATGGAGCGGGCTACGTTGGGTGTTTCTGTGAGAAAGGAAATCCGTAGGAAAACGAAAGCTTAATGGTCTCCTATTCGGGGATCAGATATTCTATTCCAAGCAATTAAAATAATATATCACTAGCTTCAACGGTGAAGGAAAATATCGTGTGGAAACGTACACGTCTAAGAGTTCTCCATAATGTTCTCAAAGGTTTGTGAAGTCTACCAATCAGCACTTGGCCAGCGCGAGATAATACTCAAGTTACCTGACAGATTGCACGGTGCCGATCTCTGCAGCCTCTGACGTAATAGGCAGGTTGACTCTCGATCCTACCACCCTTATCGATCCGAGATCACCTGAGCTTCCACTCAGAATGTTCTGCACCCAGAGATTTTGGTCGCCTGTACAAAGAAGGAAGGTGTGTATGTTATTGGTGCTAATAAACAAGGAACTACAAGCTTAAATTGCTACAATCCACCAAATTGCAAAGTGACTCTGCAATTGTGTATCGTGGAGTGTACATCTCCTGAGGATGCGTAGTGTTCTAGAAGATTTGTATGATATTGTATGTTGGTGGGGTGTGTTTCTTGCTTTTCTTGGTTCTTTAGTAGTGGGGGGAGTAGGCGAGTGGTGTACTGCACATTTTACCATGTGGATAAAATGCTATCATTTTCCACGAGATAATTATTGTGAAGAGAATTAGATAACCAAATCATCACCAACATCAAAATGAAAATAAAATTAAAGTAATTCGATATTTTATATATCGAATTACTTTAATTTTATTTTAATTTTATGCTATCACGACTTACCGAATTTACTGTCAAGGTTTTGCAATCGATGTAAATTGAACTACTTAATTCTTACAGTACTAATCCCAATGATTTAGAATTTAAGCTAAGCGATTATCGTCAGGTCTAATTTATAACTGCTGTTACAGTGTAATCACCACTCCAAGATAGATTGTTACCATTTCCCTTATATAACGTAGTGTGATGAAATGCCTCAGCAGTCAGTGTAATTAGGATCAGTAAGATTGTAGCTGTAGTGTATAAGCGGTTGGCAGCCAAATGGTTAAGACAACAAGCTTGGGTTCGATGCCGGGCACACAACTCTAACTTTTCGGAGTTACGTGCGTTTAAAGCCAATAAATATCACTTGTTTCGGTGAATGAAAACATCGTGAAGAAACCTGCATACCTTTTCGCTTTACTTTCATAACTAGCTGATGCCCGCGACTTCGTTCGCGTGGATGTAGGTTTTTAAAAATCCCGTGGGAACTCTTTGATTTTCCGGGATAAAAAGTAGCCTATGTGCTAATGCAGGGTATAATCTATCACTAATCTAAATTTCAGTCCAATCTGTTCAGTAGTTTTTGCGTGAAGGAGTAACAAACATACACACACACATACATATAAACTTTCGCCTTTATAATATTAGTGTGAAGTGTGATATGGGCAGTGATGTGAGGGGAATTACAACTCTTACCACCAGCATTCTGATCCACAGAGGGTTTCAAATCTTTCCTCCTCAGTATGAGAGATTTCTTTTCCTCATCTTTCACTGAAGCAGCTGGGGAACGCAACTTGTAAATATTCGGAAGGGGATCCCTTGAGAGACGTCTCGCGTACTCTTTCTGTAGTTCATATTCTTTCTGGGTCAGCTTATTGTAGTCGGCAGAGGAATCTTTGATCTAGAGAATCAGAGAAATCATTAAAATGGGCACAATGGGGACACATATAACAATCTAATCCACAGAATTCAGATTTTCTTTAATTAGGCTTCAGGGTTATACTTGGCTCTTTCTGACCTAACGCTATCAGGAAAGAAGACTTGTGGGAGACAATTCATCAACTCCTAATATACAAGGAAATAGCTTTGAAGCGATGCGATGGGTCGAGCATTTTTGCAAAGAGAGTAGGGAAACGCTGTTCAAGTGGCGTTCCAATGGCAGCCGCCTGGTCGAAAGTGACCTGGTCACCTGGAGTAGCTCCATTAAAGCAGAGTTTTAAAGAGTGGGACTCTTGTGGACCATGTCAAGGGACTGGCCGAAACTGCTGCAGCCGCAAGGTCCACAGGGCAATAAAAGCACTCCACGATCATCAAAGCATGGTACCCAGCAGTCCCGCTGGCGAGGCGGCGCGGCGTCCCCGGGCGGCGCGGCGTCCCCGGGCGGCGCGGCGTCCCCGGGCGGCGCGGCGTCCCCGGGCGGCGCGGCGTCCCCGGGCGGCGCGGCGTCCCCGGGCGGCGCGGCGTCCCCGGGCGGCGCGCGGTGCTCCAGCTCCCGGAACACTTCCCGGAGCACCTGCCGCACGTCCGCACACACCGCCGCACTGGAATATTACAATTTCAATGTTATGTAATTATAATTTAATAAAATGTTAAATCCCGTAGGAAACCTTTGATTTTTCGGGATAAAAAGTAGCCTATGTCACTCTCCAGGTATTTAACCAGAGCCAAGCAAAAAATCACGCTTGACCACTGTAGTGAAACGACCAGCTGCTCGATAGTGACTGCTTTATTCAGAAAGTTTTCTATCTACCTAGTTGGGATACAATATTTTAAGTAGTTACTTACATACGTATACAACAACCACGATCTCACCTGATGGAAAGTGATGATGTGGTCTAAGATGGGACGCGTTCATCTAGAGTATGCTTATTTTAAGGACACCTCCTTGTTTTAAGGATACCTCGATTATAATTTGGTATAAAACACTGATCTCAGAAGTTTAATGTCAAGAAAATCTTAGTAGCATCCAGAGCTAGGCAGGTGGTCTACACCCCGTGCCTAGGAGAGCACGTCGTTCCGGTAGTCCTGCGCCTGATGTCCTTTTTTCGATATCTTTAGTAGGTAGGTACGTTAATATTTTTGACATTTTGATCAAAAGATTTGGTTGGACAAGTTAATTAAATATACCTTTGCCCGACATAATACGATTCCCTACAATATAATTTGGCTTTATTCCCCGACCGAGCCGAGCGTGAGATAGCCCAGTTCAGAGCCGACATTGTCACAACATGGCGACCACTCACGCGTGCCACAACGATAAAACACTGTGTATAAAATGTCGCGTGGGTTCAGGCTCTTGTATCGGAAGACAATGAAAACATAGCTTATTCTACAGAGAGAATTTAGCTACCGACATAATATCATACAAATCTTTGAGCCCGGGTAGCATTTAAGGAAATCTAAAAGCTGCAGACAAAGATATAGGTACCTACCTGCTTATTTCCATCACCGGTAAAGCAAGTGATATTTAATTGCTTAAAACGAACATAACAGCGATAAACTAGCACGTGTGCCCGGGATACAATCCTTCTGAATTATAGGAGGCGGACGACTCAGACACTGTCTAGGCTATCGCAGCGAATTTACTTAATTAGTAAGTTAATTAGGCAATATTCCAAATGGAAACCAAATTACTTTTTTGTAGAGAGCGCTAGGAACCGCGCGCAAAGAAATTGTCTGAAGTCTCCTCCGTGTTTTGTTTTCATTAAAGTAATTTCTACCGTATGTCAAAGCCATAAAGCTGAATTTAAGTCGTTATCAAGAAGATTCAGCTCCAGTCAGGGTGTGCGCCAAACCATAACTACTGTGACAGTCGGTAAATAGGCAAGTTGAGGACTCTTTTAAATCAAGACTTTTCATTGAAATGTAAAGGTGTATAGGTTTGTTAAGTTTCTATGGAATTGTATCATTAAGGTGAAAAACATTGAAGAGAACTTTCTCGTCGTTATATTATACTTAGCTACCTCTATACACATACATAAGTAGGCACATAGCATAACGACTTACTTAATTGAACAAGATGTTCTACAAATAGGTACTTCTAACGAGATAGATAGTAAAGCTAAATCTAATTGGAAACAAGTACCTTAACCCTTATTCGCTGATAATTGTGGAATAGCTGTGCAACTTGAAAATCATCACTATTAACCCATCGCCGGGTCACTACTGAGCACGGATCACCTTTCAGAATGAGATCGTTTTGGCCATATAGTCTACCACGCTGGCAAAGTGTCGATTGGTAGACTTCACACCTTTGAGAACATTATGGAGAACTCACAGGCATGCAAGTTTCCTCGTGATGTTCTCTTTCATCGTTTATTGCTTAAAGCACACGGAGCTCCTAACAGTTGGCAATGCGTGCCCGGGACCTAACCCGTCCCCGTGAATAAAAAAATAAAAAAATTTCATCTTATCCATTAAATTTTAGAATAGAGGAGGGGTGGCGGTTTCTTCTGGTTACCACCCTACAAACAAACAGATATACTGCCAATCGCTTCAGTCGCGGGTCGATTCCGGGAAATCTGCATCAATCATTATTACAATCGCAATTGTTGCGATTGGCTGATTTTAGGGTATTCTTGTTGCAACAATGCATTGTAGCCAATAGTGAGCGAGCGTCAACCAATCAGAGGAGATTGCGATCGTTACACCAGTAGCTGTCGTTTCGCCGCGCGAACCCTGCAGCCCTGGCACGAAGCAGGGTATAGCGGAAAGACATTCGATTAATGTTCTTGAGCCTTTTGTGACGAGGCAATAAAAATGTCATTCGATTCAGCTACTTCGAGAATCGATAGCTTTTAACTTTTATTGGGCTTTTAAAACATATTCGCTACGAGCTGCTGAACCCGCGCGCTAGATTGCGCTTTTTATGACAATTTCAACCCTTTGTTAGCGTAAATAAGCCAAGTTTCAGTAGATAATAAATATTATAATATTGTGTGCAGAGCAGTCCACACGCGGCAGAAGTGAAACCTTCAGAAAACTAAACTTTGAGAGAATGAGACGAATGCAGAGTATCAGGATCATTTGTAGGGTTTATCTATACTAATATTATAAATGCGAAAGTGTGTCTGTCTGTCTGTATGCTAGCTTTTCATGGCCCAAAAGCTTAACCGATTTTGATGATATTTGGTACAGAGTTAGCTTATATCTCGGGGAAGGATAGTATAGGATATCTCGGAAAATGAAAGAGTTCCCACGGGATTCTTAGGAGCCCATCTGTTTAACCGATTTGTATGAAATTTGGAACAGAGATAGCCTATCCCGTATCATCCCGTAAAATGTCATTGGTAAGTTTTTATCGCAGAAAATCAGAGTTCCCACGGGATTAAATAACTCAAATCCACGTGGACGAAGTCGCGAGCATCTCCTACAATATTGCCCCGCTGCTACTGCTGTCTGCTACTGCAAACAGCCAGTGAGCGTTGCGCCCAGTTTACGTTTCCCCTCTCTATATAACATCACGTCGGTTACTAAGTGCCTTCACGAAACTGAAGAGCTCGGAGTGGCATCTATCTATGTCCGCAACATCCCTCATGTCTGGATACCAAATTACGTGGTGTTTCCTCCACCTCCTGGCGCACTTCCAAGTGATCCATAGCGATAGCGGGCGAACAGCCAAACTTCATAAGGGTTAAACAGGCTGACCAACATATCTAGAACTCAAATCCCTGGCTCTACAAATTTGAGATTTTGAGTGCAAGTTTTCTGTAAGCAGACATCCACAAAGAAAGGATTTACAGACATTACACCCGAGCAAGGCGGGGTGGACAGTCTTTCTTCCAAAACGAATAATTGTAAATTCTGTTCAGGTAGATGTACGTCTTATTTAATTTCCTTTACTCTTCGTATTTGTACTGTAAGCTTCAGGACTAGTTTCTACAAAACATTTCAGAGATAAAGAAATCTAAAGAAAGTCTTTATTTGAGTCTGAATTATTTTGTGATACGTCCCTGTAGGATCTTGGAAGTTACACTCACCCCTTCTCCGGCAAAAGAGGCAAATTGTCAGCCATTGTAAATGTACCCAATTTTACACAAACATTATAAAATTCAATAAAATTATGTAGGTAAATAATTCAATGTAATTTCTTGATCGTTTATTGACAATTCACTGACAACGCTGACCATCAGCATTACTACATCGATGCATTACTACTGATAAAGCATTCTACTCACGACACTGCAGCAGGGCTGATTGGGTGAAAAAGTGGGAGGACCCTAGATTGCGTCCTAAACATGTCGTGTGTAGGGTCATTCAAGTTCGGATGCTAGGTCGCCTCCTAGATCGCCTCTTACATCGGCCACGCACGCACTGAGCGGCAGAGGCCGGGTATGCAGTGACCACCCTAGATTCAAGATTGCTCCAATGTAGCTGCCTCCCGAATGAGCCCTGCCGCAGTGTCGTGAGTGGAAAGCTTTACTTACTTGTAATATTGCACTTTTGTTTTGGAGAAGGTACGAAATGCAAAAAATGCAAAATGTAAAAAGTAGGTATATCTTAGTGATTTCTTCTTTCTTTCCATTTATTTGATATAAAGTGGATATGACTTTGATTAGATATATGAAACATCAAATTTACCATTTATGGGGTTCTGTCAGTTTTGATTCCAAAAGTAGAAGTAAAAGTTTGATATAATAATAAACATATCTATGAATAATAAATACAAGAGTAACGAAGTGTCCTGCCGTTGGTCTTTACACTAGAATTGCACACTAAGTATCTATTAAATAAAGTTGTAGTCATGTTGTAGTAGTAAGTTAAGTACATCGATGGTTAAGTTAAATAGGTAGCCTACAGAATGAGCAGCAAGCGAGACGGAGCCACTGCTCAATATAAATACAGCAATTAATCTGAGGAGCTCAACATGTCGGCCGTAAATATTAATTACTTCATTTGTTTATGAAATGAATCGTTTTGTTAATTATTCCTTCTATTAATTGATTGCTCCGATATTTAAAAATCATTTAAACAATCACAATTTTTTTATGTTGCAAAATGTCAGGTTATATATCCCGAGTTTGTACTATGGTTTGAGATTGAGGGATTGGTGAATAGAATAGAAGTAGACTTTTACAAGAGGTTTTTAATCGTCAAAATAAATAATTTACCACTGGTGAGCGCATTGATGTAGGAGGAAGAGGCATATAACTATACCTTTCCTGAAGGCATTTCTAATGAATTTATGTTGAGGCTTTAAAGTCAAAAATTCTGTACTACTTAATTCCGCAACGATTCCGCTTGGAGCGCTGGCTGTTAATGTGTGGACAAATGTGAGCTTTAAAACAAGGACGCTAGGGCCTGTTATACTTTTACTCTGAAGTACCTACCTATGTCGACAGTCGAATACTGTCAACGTTGCGTTGGTGGGATGTACAATCTCGTACTAAGCACATTGGTGTATTTCGAATAAAGTTTCTGGTTACTAACTAGGTATCTATTATTCCTAGCATAAAATATGTTGACAAGGATTATTTAGTACGTTGTTCTTATTTGCCCTTCATAATAATTCTACCGCGCTCTCCTTTAAGGCTGTATTTTAATGAGGATTTATGAAAATGCGTAGTGAGAGACCTAAGTATACTAAATAATATAATATGTAGAGCCGTCTACGATATTTTTTTGCACCAGAGACTACTTAATATATTGACTGAGCAAAGTAAGGTCGCCGGATCTACTTGGGTGACTATGCACTATAAAAGCCTTATAACTTTTGAGTTAGTGAATATTTTTACTTCAAACGTGTAATTTCAATCAAATTATGTAGTTAAAATAACTTGAATCATAAATACTAATACTTAACGCATCACTGGTAGAAATATAGTTTTCTATGCTTGAAATATTATAATTTAAGAGAACACTAATGACTCCACTGGGTTATGTATAATTATACAATTTAAATCATAAAGCCTTAAAATAGAGTTCGTTTTGCGTTGACGAGTGGCGCGGCATGGAACACCGAGGCAGCATCGTTACGCGTTGTGCTAATTTCATTTTCTCATATTTTACGGAACTCGGGTATTAAAATAACGTCGGGCAGAATTCGCGTCCCGTTTCCTGGAACACGTTTTAAAAATGAAAATATTAGAAGTTAACGTAAATATTTGAAACTTGAGGCTTGTTCGAGTGGGATTTTTGAATATTTTTTTTGGATGGGGTGGAATTTTACCAAAAATTCTGAAACACGTACCTAAGTAGTATATTATTATAAATACAGATGATTACGCCTATACTTTCGTGTTTCGTCGACGTAAGCCCGACTGTCCGAGGTCCTTGTTCACAGGGACTCAGCTCGCAACGTGTCACGATGACCTGTGGAAAAGGACCCCGGATGGGTTCAAAACTGTATACTTAACGAGCATAGCCGTAATCGTCCATATTTATAAAAAAAAGTAACCCAAAATAATTTGAATGCTACCTAAAAAAATCTATCTAAGTACTTCTTCATTTTTGCTCGAAAGCCAAAATATCAATGAAATCCCCTATCAACGATATCCACAATTTCTCAATGTGCAAGTTACGACTAGCATCGGTGAGTCGTCTCCACCCCACTTATTTAAGTAGGTAACCTAGTTAAGCGGCATTGTGTCCGGGAAGGGCATTGTCACATATGAATGCGGTCTGAGTTAGCTTGCAATATCCGGCCGCAGCTCTCGGGAGAGCAGTGTCGCTGGAGCGATAGCGGCATTTGCAGCTGCATTATAATATCTACTGACTGAATTTAATGGTCTATGTATCTAAAGCTGTTATGCGCGGCAGGAAATATTACGCATCGAAGTTTACAAATAGATTTTGGCTTGGTGAGCGTCGTCTCTGTCACTCACACCTGTGTGACGTTTTGACGACACAGACAACGCTCTACGAAACCGTTATCTCATTCTAAAGTTCGATGTGCAATATTTTCTGTCGGATACTGTACTAACCCCTGTTATGCAATCGTTTCAAAATCACCACTTGAATCGAGCGAATAATTATAATTTTTTTGAGTTTGCCCTTTTGAATTAATTCCCATTTCGGCAGAGTTATTCCGAGAATTTTAATTGAAATCCCAAATTGCAAATTAGAAAAAGGCTTTGATCGTTTTAATGGTGCTCGTCGCTGTGAGGCAGTTGTTCCGGCAAGGATTACTGTCAGTGCGAGGGTTGATTGAGACATTCCATTTTGTTAAGAATGGAGAAATTCCAAACTGAAATTGTGTGCTCAATTATTCCTTTATTTTATCCAGTCTCAATTTGGAATATCTACAACTATTATTTAGTACTGGATAGAGCCCACGACTTCGTCCGCGTGGATTTAGGTTTTTAAAAATCCCGTGGGAGCTCTTTGATTTACCGGAATAAAATTGCCTACATCAATTTCCCTGATGTAAGCTGCCTCTGTACCAAATTTTATATAAATCGATTAAACGGAAACAATCCTGCATAGCAGCAGTAGGTGTTCACAACAAAAACAGCAGCTGGGGTTTTGTGCAAGTCTACACCAACCGAGCTGTTTAATTAAGATATCTTGTCTTCAATAACATCAATGATGAAGAATCCAGTGAAATTTAATAATAACTTACCTATAACTCTTGGTTTTGTTGCTGTGAATTAAGTTTAAACTTTATTTCTCAGTAGTTAGGATTAATTTCCACAGTTGCCTGGAATCTTACCTTGAAAGACTCATGGAAAGAAGGTCACCACATAAAATGAAGTTTACCAGACTAAGATTAAAGTAGGGAATAGAATGTCAGGAAAGTTTCTGTCGCTGCGCTCAAAGTTTAAGTTTTGTTTCGCGTCCTCGTTGTTGGGTTTCGTCGCCACACAATGGAATATTTCATAGTAAATGTAACTCGATCTGGGAATGAAAACGTTTGCTACGTTCTTTTCCTACAGAATACAAACAGAATATTGTAGTTCTGGTACATTGTTTACTTTTCAATGTTGCTACCGAAATGTTATGCGATTATTCGTACCTATTTTATATTGAATACGTTGCAGGTGCGAGTAGGTATTTGTGAAGATACAGTAGGACTTTTTTCCTAAATGGGAGAAAAAGACGCCCAAGTTAAATATAGGTTTTCTTGACAGACACGACAGACGGACAGACGGACAACAAAGTGACCTTATAAGGGTTCTTTTTTCCTCTGGTATCTCCAGTGAAAAGAGGAACTCTTATAGGATCACTTCTCGTCTGTCTGTCGTCTGTCAAAATCTGTTAAGGGAATTAAAACCTATACTTAAGTCTATAAGATACTTCCTGTTGACCTAGAATCATGAAATTTGGCAGGTAACAATGTCTTATAGCACAAGTAAAGGAAAAAATCCTAAACCCGTGAATTGGTGGTTACATCACAAATTACATTACATCATCAAAAATTAGTGTTATTTTTTGTGCGATGGTACGGAACCCTTCATGTACGAAGCTGACTCACACTTGTCCGGTTTGTGCGATGAAGTCACAAGAAAAACACAACATGATTAAGATAGGATCAAGTTTTACTGGTGGAACATTCCCGCTGGCCGGAGTTTCCCGAACCAATAAATAGTTATCAGTGTGAGCGATCGTCGCCTTGTCACCACATTACTCACACGTCCCCCGCGGCGCGGCGGGCTAGCGGGGATATGTCACTGGCATGTGGGTAAGCACAGTGGACGCGTATTGCTAGGCCACGGGCATGCTGCTGAAGCGGCGACTGAGAGTACAGTGTGGATCGGCTGACTTCACACATCATCATGGAGAACTCGCAGGTTGAAATCTATAGAGCGCATTTTGACTTTGCTTAGACTTAAGTTTCAGTTAAAACGAGACAGATTTATGCCAGCGGTATAACGCTCTCATTTTAACAGTATCTTAAGTCTGAGCAGAGTCAAAGTGCGCTCATAGATCTCAGCCTTAGATAGAGCTTAGTAAATCAACTTTTACTTGACCTACTCTAACTTGATTAATACTCCGTGTTAGTTATTGCAGCTTCGTGTGAAAACATGAAATTAGCTTACAATAAAGTCAACTATAAGTCAAAGGTACTTATAGTTGACAAGATAAAATTTATTTGCAGTGTGTACTATACTCATACACTTTTTGATTGCCAATTGTTAAATTTGTAAGATAATGATGTAATAATGGTGATAATTAATAACGTAAACTTAAAACTAAAGCAACGAGGGTTTGAAACGCGCCCTCAGATTAGAAGAGAAGATAATTTAATAAGCAGGCGAAAGTTTCGCTACGTTCATGGCCCCGCCGTCACAATCGCTCTTAGCGACAGTGACAGACTTCCTACGACCAGCGCCTCGCGACCGCGACACGCGACACGCGACACGCGACACGCGACACGCGACACGCGACACGCGACACGCGACACTGAACACACAGATAAAGTTCCACTGTTGCTCCACTGCCGTAGCTTTCAGACAAGTAATTTGTCGTGAAAGCTTGGAACACAATGAAATAAGAAAATGTTTTCTTTAAGGTTTATTTTTATTTCATTCTATTACACATTAGTCCTTTGCTGCGATCTCACCTGGTGGTAAGTGATGATGCGATCTAAAATGGAAGCGGGCTAACCTGGACGGTCATGTAACAAAAACACACGAGGTACAAGGTTATGAAGAAAGGGAATACTATCTCAACAGGGGGTCACTGTACATTTTTATTAACAACTTTTACGGTGGAAGTAACTTTTCTATCAATCCATTGCCGGCTCACTACTGAGCGTAGGTCTCCTCTCAAAATGAGAAAGGGAATGGCCACAGTCAACCACGCTGGCCGACGTGCGGATTGGCAGATTTGACACATCTTTGTGAAGAACTCTTACGACAAAAGCATTGTCATGTTTTCCTTCACTGAGGATTGTACATATAAATAAATTGTTGTTAATTACTTCAGAGAATAATAAACGTTATTTTTTGCTAAAAGAAGTACCTCCCCGGTCCGTCGGTAAAAAAGGTACGAGTAGATTTTAAAATACATTTTGTACTCAGTAAAGTCCAACTTGGTGGACGGAGAGATTTGAATGAATATAAGCAATAATTTAACTTTGTCCTCGTGGCCGCTGCTGTTTAAAATGATACAAAAGAAAAGGAATAAAAATGTACTTTTAACTTTTACAAAACGCTTTTGTACAGAGATTGCTACTTAGTTTGTTTCGAGTAAAAGTAAAAAAAAAAACTCGACAGTGGCTCTTTGGAAAAATACCATTTTTTTGCTACAGTCAAAGCTCAACTTAACTTTTTCCCCGGAGAACAAAGAGTTTGGGGAAACTTCGAAACGTTGTCTGCCTCGCAAGCGGAATAAAACAAATTCCGCGAGCTTTTACGTGCGGCCGCCGCGCGACGTCGCGCTGCGCTTTCGTTGGAGTTTCGCGTTTATTTGACACAATTATTTGGCATCAAATAAGGGTGCGTTTATTTGACACGAATTCGCGCCTACGCGGTCGCCAAGCGTCACCCATTGGGCGTGTATATGACCCGCGCTGTTATAGTAAAATAAGCTCTATTTTTTAATAGCTACGTTACTAAATAAATAAGCCAAGTTGCATCGCGGTGACCGCGTGGACAACGCGTCGAAGCTGGTTCAAAGGAGGAATTTGACTGTTATAGAGTTCATACTCACCATTAATCAACGAGAGAGCGCGGCGAACCAGCGGTTAACCGCGCGGCGAACGAGCGGTTAACCGCGCGGCTACCGCACGTTGTTCACGCGGTTAGATTATTGCAAGGAATTCAAACGCTTTTGCCTACTGAATAAAGCTCAAAATCGTCATTAGGATTCATACCCATTAGGCAAATACATAGATTGCACCGTGAAGGCGCCAAGAAATCCATGTCAAATAAACAGGCCTTAACGAAGCAGTCTAAAAATATAGGCTTACTAAAAATTACAGAGAAATATTGAAAAGCATAAGCAATCAGGGAATTTTCTGAAGCCTGTAATTTTCCGCTGCTCAGCAATTATTACAGTACCTATTCATTCCATTCTGAGTGGAATAATTAAAAACTCGCTATGAATTCTATTACTGAAATAACGAATGGTATTGATTTTAGGAGCTTTTAAATATCATTGCCTACGTTTTAAATTGGAAAGTGTGTTTGTCTGTTTGTCCTTCAGTCACGTTACAAAAAAGCAACGAATAACGTGATTTTTTACTTGGATATAGTGAAGGACCTCGATACTAACATAGGCTATACTTCCTATCCCGGGAAAATGGTTCCTGCAGTATGATACCATTTTCAACCCTTTGACCTTCAATTATGCATCAACAGATCAAACGTGTGATATTTCGAATGGATAATATACATAGCCTGGAGAGGGATATAAAGTTTCGAACGAGTGTAAATAAAAAATTTATAACACCCCCGACAAGTGAAGGTTACAGTAACTAAAAAAGAGTTGATAACTTCCAAACGGCTGAGCCAATTTTCTTGGATTATAGCTAAGAACACTCTCGATCAAGCCACCTTTCAAACAAAAAAAAAAAAAACTAAATTAAAATCGGTTCATTAGTTTAGGAGCTACGATGGCACAGACAGATACACAGATACACACATCAAACTTATGACACCCCTCTTTTTGGGTCGGGGGTTAAAAAACAAAGAGTTCCTGCCAGATTTTTAGAACATCTAAATCTACGCGGACAAAGTGATGGGTATCATCTAGTCTGCTATACAGATAAGTTTCATCTAAATTGTTCCCGTCAAAGAAAACGTTTCATTTAAAAATAAGGAATCTACTACCCCGAGTAGATTAAGAGGGATTTATTTACAGTGCCCTGCTAAACAAACTCAATGAAATTTTGTAGATACGTTGTATATTTTTTGAAATATTTTAAATTCTGGTTAACCATAGACATAGATAATATTAATTTTTTTGAAGGTATCCACGAAATTATATCGAGTTTGACTGCTTTATATTAAAATAAGAACCAAACTACGTTTGTGTGGAGTTACCGCTGAACAGGACCGCTATTATTTTTGGCTTTCAGGTATAGGTAGGTACAAGGTATACGGGCGTCCCTTCTTGTCATTAGAATTTACTGGGATCATAGACGTCAAATTAATTGTTTAAAAAATTAAAAAAAAGTAGCGAAAAGGAATTTTTGATGTATATACGACTAGTCTTAATTCCTATTCCTTTTTGGGTACATTTCTGGTTTGGTATATTCAGAGCTTCGTTTCTTTTAACAAACATAGAAAGAGCGCTGCGAAAATCTAAAGTGCACTTTTTATAAAGTTGTTTTTTTTAAAAATGGATTTAGTTGTTTGATTTGTCTCCATTGTTTATATGGGATTATGTAACAGAGAGATACCTAGATAGTAACTTCTTTCCGTGGATAGATTTTTACAGGGATAATTGTAATTAGAATTTCTGCGTCCTGAATAAGCTCCCCTGCAGTGACCGCAATGTTCCGGAGCTGTACGGAACAAGACAACTGGCAGTAGCTCCTCTTACAGAAGGATATTGAATTACTTACTGGCTTCCCCACTCGTTGTCGCACGGAACCTAATTTGAAGTTCCGTTTGTGATATTTAATGTTTCTACAATATCATAGTTGATTCAACTAAAGTGATACTTAGCTATAAACTTATTTTAGCTGTCTTCTTCACGTCAACACAAATTATTGTCTCTCTTCTTGTTATGTACAAGGATGTTTTGTGTTTTGTAGCAATAAAGGTTTATACTACTACCTACTATAACAAAGTGATCCTATAAGGGTTCCGTTTTTCCCTTTGAGGTACGGAACCCTAAATAGTACGCAACGTACATTCTGAAACGTGCTAGTTATATTAATGATACCAATTGAGGATATCCATTATTATTTATTGACTGTTTGCAATTCCGCGTGAATCTCCTTAACTGTGAATTATGTACGGACAGCTGCACTAATCGCATTACGTGCGCCCGCCCGCCCCGACCGATGTAGCGCAATATTACACAGGCTTTGTATCGGATTCCTCCCTGATTGCGGGTCGCGACTCCTACCAATAATGATAAGGGGCGGGATCCCACTTGCCACGGGATTTTAAAAATATAAACAGACGATGTCACAAGCATTCTAATATAATTTATGAACTTAGACTAAAATAGAAATTTCATATTAGACGACTTTGTTTGGTATTCTTCATACCCTTGCCTAATATAAATGTAATCTATTTTTGCCCCCGTCTAGACTGTCATGCAATGCTACATACATAAATTCCACACACTTCAATACATAGCTATGTTGGGTACATGTTGGTACATTTAATATGACATACATCACGCAGCGAAGCGCGTGCCTGCGTCCCGAGCGAGATTTAATAATAAACCCAAATAAAGCCAAAAGAAAATATAATGTGACGCCGCAAGAAAACGTTTTGCATAGAAGCTAACATATTTTACTATTTTTTATCTTGTCGCCCTCGAAGTTCTTATTCGCTATAGGAGTACGGCCTAGACAATGTGTAATTAGAAGCCGACTGTGCTGGATAAGCAACGTTGATTCAAGATGGTAACTGCATGGTGACCTTATTTGGCAGTCCGATATTAGCATCTATGTTTCTCCCATGCCTCGGAAGGCATGTAAAGTCGTCAGTCCTAGTTATCGCTGTACCAATGAAGAATGTAAGGAGAGAGGGAGAAAAAGTATCTGGAAACTAGGGTTGGCACTTACCCTTCTTGATTTACGGGCGACCAGCATCAAAATACGGGCTTTAGTTTTTTTTTTTACAAAAGACAGTTTCGCCGGTCAGCTCCGACTGAATTTGTAAAAAATACGGGGGCTTTATTTTCCCCGGATTGAGTTTTCACAGTTACGGGTTTCTGTACTATCATACCCTGAAATACGGGGTAACCGGTAAAATACGGGTATCTGGCAACCCTACTGGAAAACCAAATGTTAGTCGAGCGACATGGCGCTAGTGTGGCATGACACTAAAGTGCGAGCTAGCTAGCGCTGTAAGGAGTACACTTTATTAAATCTTCTGTACGGGATAATGCCGCTTCCCGTGTTCATAAATTGTATTATATTAATTTATAGCGAAGTGATGTTATTTGACGCCGGTAGAGGTGGCTACGTTTACAAATAGAGGACACGCTCGAATAAAGTAACGAGTATGATTGGTGCAAAATCCACTCGACTAGCTTAATATTAAACTAGATACTAAAACCTAAAACTAAACGAAATAATAATAATGAAGTCCGTATAAACTCTGCTAGGAGACACGTGCACATCAGCGCGCGACGATGCGTTGATGATAACGATGAACATAGATATTTATTCTGTGGAAAATAAATATTTAATCTGAATAAAATTTATTTGTATTATTTAGTGACGGAAACGCTTCCACGAATCCCTCTGTGTACAGAATATTGAATCAAAATAAACAAGGAAAGCCTCAGTAATTGGTTAAGTTTAGGAAAATATTTACCCGCCCCGAATCACGATTATCTCGATTTAAGTTCAATCTAAGTTTATAAATTATGCGTCATATAATTATCATAATGTTATTGAGTACATTGGGTTTAAGTTTGTATATATGATGCCCACGACTTCGTCTGTTTGGATTAAGGTTTTTAAAAATCCTAATACAAGTGAAAAACCTAAGTCTAGAAAGTCTCAAGTGTAGGGTAAGTTGCGTCGCTTACGCGTTGCTCCGAGTAGTAGTATTATACCAAAAACACGTTCGGTCACTCGCGGATTCTAGAAAAATAAGCTTGTTGTTTTTTTAAATTAGTTTAATTTACATTGCATTACGAAAATGCAGTTAGTTTCACCGTCACAACGGAGCGACGTGTATTGGACCGCATGCAATTATAGAACGCCCTGGAGACGGCCGCTCCGTCGCCCCGAGCTCCGAGCATCAGTGCACAAGTGGCGCGGTGCCGCTTCCAAGTTGACTCACATACACTAAGAGGTGCTGCTACTTTATACACCCATCATTGATGCATAATTTTAGACTAAACTTTTATTTGGTAAATTAATTTAGATATTTAACTAATAGTTGATTCCCGTGACTTCATCCGCGTAAGATTCTGTTTTTTTTCGTGGGAACACTTTTTTCCGCGGATTAAAAAGTAACCTATATTCGTTCCCGGGATTCAAACTATCTTTGTACTTGTCGAAATCAGTTGAACGGATGGACCTTAAAAATCCCGTGGGAATTCTTTGATTTTCCGGGATAATAGCCTATACCTATTTGAAATTTTTATTATTTGTTGTCATAGTGGCAATGGAAATACGTACCTATTGTGTGAAAATTTCAACTCTATCTACTAGGTAGGTAGAGCTTATACTTTACGCTTCACTAGATAGGTACAGCCCGCTGACAGACAGACAGAAGGACGGATGGACAGAGGCTCAATAATAATATGGTCCTGTTGGCACCCTTCGGCTACGGAACCCTGAAAAACACACTTTGGCATTTATAATAATATGGCTAGTGATTGTAATAACTTATCATCAATGTAAATATATCAGTCATCTCTTGGCCTATGCCTGCCGTGGACACGAGCAGCTAGCGCAGCTAACCCCATTACCGCGCCATCGCTCCATCGCTCCACCGCCGCCGCTCCGTCGCTCCATCGCTCCATCGCTCCATGAATATTCAGCTCCGCTCCGATTACGCGTAATCCGCTCCGCAACGCGCCCGAAGTCTAATCTCTCCGTTCCAGAGTTTCATTCAAATATGCTTAAAGGACTTACGATGTTTTACATCGAAATTAATTTGAGGTAAGAACATGAAATATGTAAATAGCTTCGTACAAACAACGAGTCTAACTGGTAACTACGAGATTTATAAAAAGACTTGTGTTTTCCGAGAGGCTTACTGTCAACTAATTAGATAGGTATTAAATTGGCAAAGCGTGGAAAAAGGAAAATGAAAATGACATGATTTCATTTTATGAAACATTGAATAATTAATTATTTTAAGCATGTTAATAGTTAAAATTTAAAATGTCCGATATGTTTGGTCAAATGACATGCAAAATAAATTAATTTACTTATTAGATAATAGCTACGATAGCATAAATAAAATTGCTATATCAATAAATTATTATCAAAAGATTTATTTAATTATTTATATTGATGGCTTATGAGGTTATGACGGATACACACTCTGAAAATGCGAAATATTATACTGAGATATTATATTCCCTGCGGGGGGAATTTGAAAATGTATGTAATTTCTGAGCATCCTAATAATAAAGCATTTCATATTTTGGTGCCTATCCTACTTTTAGTTCTTAACAGTAATTTGATAAAATTACCTATTATAACACACCTAACACTTAACAAAATGTGCATTGGCCGTTAGAGAAAGATAAACGTCCAAACCTAACTCCAAACTACAGAAGTTAGCTCAGAAAGCCAGGTATACAACGTTCACTGAAAGTGAGCGTAAACGCCGCTGTCACTGACATGTGAAACTGTGACGCGGGAGTAACGTGTGATCAACTTGTACCCTTGTTGTCCCCGCCGTCACAGGGGGAAGGGGCAGATGGGGCAGATAGGGCTCCTGCCTGAGATACTTACATTTTATATTACTTATAGATAGGACACAGCAACAAACGAGCTGCAAGCAACTGGCTGTACCTACTTTGAATTTACCTATCAGCTATTGTAAATGCGAAGGTTTATTTTTTGTTGGTTTGTCCTTCAATCACGTCGCAACGGAGTAGGGGACTCAACCAATGACCTATTGGACTCAACTCATTTTTCGCATGGATGCTTAAGACCTGGAGAGTGCTATACTTAGGTTACTTTTAGGGTTCCGCACCTCAAAAATAAAAAATCCTTAGGATCACTTTGTTTGTCTGTTTATTTTGAAAACTCAAAGAGTTCCCACGGCCTTTATGAAGTCGCAGGCATCATTAATTACCAAACAGATTATGATCCACGAGGATTCAGGTTTTTTTACAAGTCTTTCATTTTCTGGGACAAAAAGTAGTATTAAGTAGATTACTTTTTGTCCGGTCACTTTTGACCGCCCTCGACATGTTAGCTATCCCTTTACCAAATTTTCTCAAAATCGTTTGAAAAGAAGGGCGGAAAGTTAGTGGATAATAATTGAAAATGATGTTATGTGTGTCGGAGTAATCCCGTAATGAACTGTCAAATGTGACGCCGGTCGTGTAGCGACGCGACGAGCGGACACGTCCCACGAGCCTCCGACGACGAATAATATGTTGATAAATGGAGCTATGTTTAATTAAAATTTACCCAAATTAAAGACTAGTTGAAGAACTACTTTATTTTCATTATTAGGGGTCCGTACCTCAAAAAGAATAAAACATTTTCAAAACAAATATAAAACCGACTTCAAAAACCACAAACACTAAAAAGTAAAAAATAACTTTTGTTTATTCGGAGTGCTCTTGCCTAGACGCATCCTAGACGAAACCTATTTAGTCTTGACTTGAAGATATTTAGGTCAAACGGTCAAACCAGACCGGAGCATCAAACCGGATACCGGAAGCGGTTGTACTTACACTTTAGCGGTTCGTATCAGAAACATGCCGTGCGAGAGGATTGACTAACGACCACATAAAAATTCAATCGTCCGTGGTTCTTGTTTTTTAATTCAGATACAAGTTAGCCCTTGACTGCAATCTCACCTGGTGGTAAGTGATATCTTTCATAAAACATTACTTCTTTGGTTTCTACACGGCATTGCACCGGAATCGCTTGGTGGTACAGCTTTGTCGTTAAGGATGGTAACTGGCCGCGGCCGAAGGCTCCCACCAGACCAGAAATTTAGAAATCATAAAATTCCGAACCCGGAAATCACATCCGGGACCTCCATTCAATGCGTAGTAGGAACGGACATGACTTAAGTAAAGATGAAAATGTAAATTAATAGAGTTTCCTAGCACTGCAGTGTAAAGAGAAGTGCAAATGAAGGAGTTCTGCAGAACCAGCGCATAAAGGCACGGAATACCTAACGAGGTTTTTCTTTACCGCTACTGAGTTCTGATTAGTTCAGACGTAAACTAAGTTTCATCCTTAATTTTTACAACGCAGGGTTAATTTAAGTATCCCGTGGCGAGGCATAATATTATTATAGGGGTATTTTAAAATAATATCACATGAGTAGCTTGCCTATGCGTTTCAACTACGAAATGCACCGCTATATTTGATATAATGTGTCAAACTTTTACTTCGTTTTAATTCTTTTTTTTTAATTTCTGCGTGCGAAATTCCACCTTTTTAGTTCAAAGGTTTGGATTGGGTGTTGATGAGTATTGGGTGTTTTCTTTTTAGATATTTAGATACAACAGCACACAGCAAAATATTAAATGGACAAATTCTAAGAAGCAAGATTTCACAAAATTATTTTAAAATGGAGACCAGCATTTTATTTTCATCTGCCTTTTTGGATTCCGCATTTTGGTTCGTGAGCAAAATAGCTTATCTTTTATTTTGTATTGGAGTCGTGACGTCAGCAGACACGTTCCGGTTCACTGCCGGCAGCCGGCAGCAGCCGCCGCGTGCGAGCAACGTGTGCAGCTAACTTGCAGTTCTGATCAAATTATAACAAAAACACAGTAAAGCGCAAGTTGTGCTTACATAATCAGTGTTCCGTATCGAAATAACTTCTTGTACGCAACACAAACCCGCAGAGTTTAGCGGAGCTGGGAGGCGGACACGCAGCGTATTTTAAGTTTTAACACGTTTAAGGGTTAGTCAACAAGGAACCCTTATAATTTCGCTATGCCAGACTGTCTGTCCGTTCGTTTGTCCGCCGTTTAGCTCAAAGACTCTTAGTACTTGAAGAAATAATTTGGCATGGGTGTACATATTAATCATTTCGACAAAGTGGAAAAATAAAACCTTGAAATAATATTTTTTTCTCGTTTATCTCATAAGTATAGTTTGCAACAAATCTACATGGCAACCAGGGTAACAGCTGAGTTGTGGAAGAGGCACTGCCCCGATTGCCATGTCGACCTGTCGCGAACAATAGGATATCGTTGGATAGGTCTTTCAAAAGTATTCCGGGTGTGTCAAAACCAATTTTGAATCCGTTTGCTAATATTAAGCAAATTTTTGCTAAATTCAAGTACGTATGTCAAGTCAAGTAGTTTTTGAATAAAATATCTGTGAGAGAATAAACAGATTGACACCGAGGACATACCTCTTCTTCTCAGAGATTAAAATAGATCAAGTGCTGTGTTTTTAGTGCGAGTGCGGAACACTAAAACACTAACAATTGGCGTACATTTTCCTGTCAGAGATCTTGTCACGCCGCGCTGGTAGAGAAGCTGGTGACACATTGCATCTGCGCATTGAATCTCAGTTAATTCATCGCAGCATTCTGTGTCACCACCAGTGCCATCCATGTTGACGGCTTGTGTAATTCATGGTTCCATTTATTACTGTTAGCATTTTGTTTTGGCACTTTTTAGGGTTCCGTACCTCAAAAGGAAAAACGGGACCCTTATAGGATCACTTTGTTGTCTGTCTGTCCGTCCGTCCGTCCCATAGTTTTTTATATTTTCTTCGAATTAGTACTTATTAGAAATCTCGTCAAACATTACCAGACACTTAGTATCGTGGCAACTCCCTGTTAGACACCCGGGTACATCTGGCAGGGGGTTGCCACGACACACACACTTTCGCATTTACAATATTCCATCCATCCATCCATCAGCCTGTATGCGTCCACCGCTGGACATAGGCCTTTCCAAGAGCGCGCCGCCAAACACGGTCCTCCGCCTTCCTCATCCACCCGCAATGACAATATTTACAATATTAGTATGGATTAAACTTGGTTCTTTGTATACTGAGAGTTTTCCATAATTTTCTCGATGTGTGAAGTCTGCCGATCCACAATTATAGGCCAGATTGGTGGACTATGTCCTCAACTTCATTCCGAGAGGAGACTGGTGCTCAGTAGTATGTCGGTGATAGGTTGAGATGATGAGAGTTATTTTTCTTAGTAGCTTTTCCTCAGAACTTGAAAATGTCTGATGTGTTAGCAATAACCGCGAAGGCAGCACTTCATGTCGTTATCGCCCCCGTACAAGGGTGAATATATCGGGAGGCGCCATTAGGTCGACCCCGCGTTGCCGCACCATTACCCATCACTGTAGCTACCGCGTTATCAGCTCACGAGCCTCTTGAGCGTGACAACTTAGGCTTCTTCGATACAATACCCACTTTACTTTTGCTTACAACTTGTATTTTGAAGTGTTTCATATTTAATTTTAAACCTCAAAAGAAAAAAAGAATCACCCTTGTAAGCTCGGAAAATCTTTATAGGATCACTTGGTTGTCCATCTATCTGTCGGTCTGTTGTGTAAATGTCAATTCAGGGGAATCAAAACCTATAGGGTACTTCCCGTTGATTTAGAATCATGAAATTTGGCAGATAGCAATGTCATAACACAAGTAAAGAAAAAATCTGAAAACGAAAGATGTGTGTTCCGTACAAAATAATTAGTTAACTAAATCATATCAAGGTGGCGTCGTCCGTCATTAACTTGCAAATTTTATTAAACTGGTTTGAAATTTTTTTGTTCAATGGTGCGGAACCCTTGTGCGGGTCCAACTCGCACTTGACTGGTTTTTTATGATAGATTTTACGATACGATACGATACGATACGATACGATACGATATTGATACGAACCGCTAAAACGCGGAACGCTCTTGCGGTGTCCGTGTTTCCTGCCACGCGTCCCATCTTAGACCACATCATCACTTTCCATCAGGTGTGATTGTGGTCAAGCGCTTACCTATAGTGAATAAAAAAAAAACGTATGGGTAACCTAAATACCTTCATATCAATATCAAGGTAAGAGTGAATGGCATCGTTTAGGCAAACGTGCACCAATCTAGACCACATTGTAGCTTTTTATTAGTCATGATTGTCGTCAAGTGCCAGCCTGTCTCACAAAAAATATGACAGTGGAAGTGTGGCACGCTTGCTTCATCCCTGAAGGTGTTTCTTTAGGCGAGAGCCTGAACAGACATTGATTCTTTATGAAATGAATAATATTATGTAGAGGAGACTCTTTATCCATACCTACTAATACTTTGTGTTCTATATACCTAATATGGTATTATTTCTGTTTGACGGTAGAATGGTGAAGGAGGATTGTGTGTCTCCATAATATTATCCGCTGGAAGACCGATAGGCGACATGGTGAGCATGTTGTAGACTGCGAGCAATTTCGCCAGAATTACTGATTGATCACCAAAATTTTTCAAACGCGATGATGTATAGAGTCTAGCGCATTGATTGGCAACATCCATCTCACTTTGATCCATTTATTTTAGGAAATATTGCGCGCCTTCTTTAAAGTCAGGGTATATCTACTGGTGTTAGACCTTATATTAGAGGGTTAAAAAGTAGGTTGACGTGAACATACGACGTCGTGTGACGTTACAAACCCCTCGTCATTGCCACAATTTGTTTAACAGAGGATCTCCCCGATCCTTTGAAAGGGATTCTATCTATCCTGTGTTTACTTTGTTTACTGGCTATGTCATTTGGACTCATGTTTTATTCTGGCATCTTAGTGTTCGGTTCACTATTATTTTTATGAGGTCACGAGCTCATGAGGTCACTTGTGTAAAAAATCCGTCAAACAAATACAATCGTAAAAGAGGGTCCTATTCCAAAAGGATTCTCTTGACAAATTATTATCAGATGTTAGTCATAATAACTGGAACCAACGGTTTCACGTGCTCTCTGAGACACGGAGGACGAACAGGCCAATTTTGGACCTCTGAAGTTGTCAGCCATCCAGTTACCGACTTGGGTATACCATACCAAAGCATATCGACTGATATGCGTTGTCACAACTGGGCCACATGGATTTTTTTAGCAGTCGTCAGTGGGTCAAAAACCAGTCAACACCTATGAGTCGGACTAACACACAGGGTATGTGAACTCTTGAGTAACGCGTTTTTAAAGCATGCCGGCAATTTTGAAAAATTTATGATTTTGGTTTTGATAACTAAACTTGCGAGTATCTTGTACGATGGTAGGTACGTAGCCCGGTGGCTAAACGCTAACCTAAGCCCAAACGTTAGCGCAAATATCAGTTTTTTAAAAATCCATAAATTGTTTGCTTTCCCGGGATATATAATTATACTCGTAATACTCCACAGAGGAGACTATTTGCTGTCACAGAATGAAATATTGAAAAATATATGAAGAAATGAAAAATTCGCCAAACACAAAGCATTCGTCGTATCCGAATAGTGGGCCAGTTGATTCGCCGAGTGCCGAGTGTAAAATTTGCCCAAACTCAATAATTTGCCTAGTTACCAACACTGGAGCCGTTTCATTCTAGGCTCTGACAATTAGTATGACGTAACATACGTATTAGTATTACGTCAAAGGGTTTGCTCGTACTAAACAAGGCTCATAAAATTATACCTAACTAGCTGATGCCCGCGACTTCGTCCACTTGGATTTACGTTTTACGAATCCGTCAAGTAGTTTTTGCGTCAAGGAGTAACAAACACACACACACACACACATGCAACCTTCCCCCTTGTAATATTAGTGTGATAGGATATATGACCTTAGGAACAAGTAGTTGAAGGAGCGCTAATATTTACAGAGTTCTCTTTTAGTGGCTTCTTAAAAATTTGGGGTACAAAAATTCTCAAACACGTTTCAGCGACAGTGTTGATCAAAGGTGTTTTGTTACGAGACATGACTTCTTTATCGCCTTTTGAGGGGAGTAATAAAGTTAAACGGAGTTCCAAAAATATAATTTGATGATGTTATCTGGTGAGTTCGTGAGAAAATATTAAAATCGACTCTTGAATAAGCCGTGATAGGCTCGTGGATCGTCCGCCTCCTATTTGAGAAGTTGGGGCATTCTCTCAACTCTAATTTTTTGGAGATACATATTATACCTACGAGTATAAGTGAAGGCAACTCGAAGACCAGCGCGCTCTGTTGAGGCTGCATCATTCAATTTGCCAGCAAGTCTGATTGCTGCTAAGCGCTGGTCTATAAAAAAAAAAAGTTTTGAGTTGCTTTCAAAGTCGTGAGAAGTAGGTATGCTGATGTATTCGTAGCACGAAGGCAGATGTACAAAGGAATCATTAGAGCAGACAAAAGTTGTGCCGCGGGCGCGATACTATATGCTGCGAGATAAACTGAGGTCAGCTCAAAAAGTCTTTTACTTTTTTCATAGAACGTAGCGTTTTGAAAGAATAATTTGAAATACCTACCTGTAGTGGAGTGGAGCCGCGCTGGAGGCACGGAAAGCTTTTTGAATGTCACGAGAATATTAAAGACGTCGCCGAAGCGGTTGAAAGAAAATTATAAAACATTTTTCAATGCGAAATTACTTCTCCATACATGTTATTAAACCTTTGTGTACGTAGATTGAAATCGCTATCGACGGAAATATTTTAATAACAACCACAAAGATAAAAAAAGCATCTAAATCTTTGATTCGTTATTGTATACTAGTATATGCTCGCAGCTTTTTCTGCGCCCGTCAAAAGCTTCATCGCTTGAACCTTGAGAAGGTATCAAAACCAAAGAGACGAATGCACTTTCACCTTTATTATACTAGACTAGATGAGACGCCTTGACTTTGCTCATATGGAATTTTTGAAAATCCTTCCTTATTGGACTATTGACCTACATGTGAAATTTCAAGTTTCTATGCTAGACTAGACCCTGTGCAATGGTTTGGGCTGTTCGTTGATATAATATTATGGATTAACCACGTTTTTGAGTGAAGAAAATCGTAAGGAAACAAGTAAAGATAAGATAAGATAATAATTTATTTAAAGGAACGATTTTTGAGTGAAGAGACAAACTAATCAATATTCCACAATAAAAGTACCTATGATCAAATTTATTTCTGTACAAACACTTAATTTCTTTAGAAAATTAGTCCGACTCTTGAAGTAAATATTATTTCTTTGTTCTTCGTAAATAAATCTTTTAAAAATTGAACATTCAGCGAAAACATCTCATCAAGTGCGGGTCAGAACACGTATAACATATTAGGGTTCCGCATCGTCAGCGTAATCAAAAAAATTACTATGAGAAGTTTTTGTGTGAATTCTGTATACAGTTTGTACCAAGTCTAACTAAGCCTAATCTAAGTCTAACTAATCTTGGTCAACTATAGCTAATTTTGTTCATAACTTTATACTATGTACTAACATTCTAGTCAGATTTTTCAATATAGAAGTGAAGAAGCTGAAAATCTACTCCTTCAGCTCACATAAAACTGCCTCTTTACTTACACATTCGAAAACTTTTGAAACCTTAATAATGGTGTTTAAAGATGGGTTAAATATCTCTTCAACGAATCCCATTTGAGGGGTATGCAAATTTTTTTAGACTCACTTTTTTTATGTGCTAACAGGAGAGTAATCTTGAAAGATTTTTTTTTAATTTGAATATACATATATCTCCGTGCCTTTCAACTATACTCTAGTTCTAGGTATTTTATGAGTATAATGATGAGGATACATGGATGGACAGACAGACGGTCTCAACGAAATTTTAGGGGTTATTTGTATTACTGCGGAACCCTAAAAAGCGTGGGAGTAATAAATGTCTAGGTACATGACGACCTATTTAAATCGTAGCTGCTATAAATCAATAGTTCCAGTGTTTAACCCGGGGCTTATTAGCAGGCAGTAATGAGGGTTAATGGAACTTGGCAACGCGGCGTTTTGTGCCCATTTCATTTACAGTGTAGGAGCTGGCCTGTTAGTTGATAGGCTTTTTTTATGCATACCGTATGCTGCAGGTTGCACCATACAGATTTGTCTGGTTCAGGTTTTTGCGGATTATAGCAAACTAGCTGATGCCCGCGACTTCACCCGTGTGGATTTAGGTTTTTCGAAATCCCGTGAGAACTCTTTGATTTTCCGGGATAAAAAGTCGCCTATGCGTTAATCCAGGATATTATCTATCTCCATTCCAATTTTCAGCAAAATCCGTCTAGAGGATTTTGCGTGAAGGAGTAACAAACATACACACACATACACACACACACACACATACACACAAACTTTCGCCTTTGTAATATTATAGTCTGATTAAGCTTTTGACTCCCTGAGCACAATTCGTGAATGGACAGACCGGTGTTTTGATAGTAGTAATAGTTAAATCAGTACGTTTTTAAAAAGAGCTGGGTGGGTGTGCTTGGAAAGACGATCTTAGCAGTCTATGTCATGTGTACGTTGTTCGTCTGTTTTTCAAGGTTTCCTTTTCTAGTAAGGATTCTAAAAAACCGGCCAAGTACGAGTCAGACTCGCGCACCGAGGGTTCCGTACTCGGCTCTATTTTTTTTTGCAAGATATATCAAAAACTATCACACATAAAAATAAATAAAAATGTACAGGTTAAGCCCTTTCATATGATACCCCACTTGGTATAGTTATCTTACTTTGAAAATTGAAACACGTTTTAATTTTTTTTAATGCTGTAACCACAAATTCGGGGTTTTCAGATTTATTCCTGTACTTGTGCTGTAAGACCTACCTACCTGCCAAATTTCATGATTCTAGATCAACGGGAAGTACCCTATAGGTTTCTTGACAGACACGACGGACGGACAGACGGACAGACAGACAGACAGACAACGAAGTTTTTCCTTTTGAGGTACGGAACCCTAAAAGCAAGGTTTTCTAAAACCATTATGGGCGGATAAGGCTTTACAATCTTTAATATCGAAAAATCCGATAAAAATAAATGATTCGTGAAAGCTTTGTTGTAACTTTGCTGTCTACTGAATGTGAACTGAAACTTTCAGAATCTACGCAGACAGCCGCTTTTTGTCGGAAGCCCATTTTTATCCGATAACATCCAACTGTAGACAGTGGGAAGTGATCTCCAATTAAAACGTGGGTACATAATTACAAAAGTTAGAAGTCCAGGATCGAAATCACGACTTCCATGACGGCTTAGTCAAGCATAGATTTTTTAAAAATGTACGAAATTAGTAGATAGCATATCCCAATTATATTTCACGAACTCTGTTTTAATTTGTTGTTCCCTAGAAAACGCTATAAAGGAGTCATGTCTTGCAACACAATAATACCTTTGATCAATATCTACTTCGCTAAAAAGTGTCTGGGAATTTCAAGTCATTCATTCAAATTGGGTACTCTCGAACACATTGAAATTGCATGACACTTAAGAGGGCTCTCTCCGTCACTCGCTTCATACAATCGTAGTTCCGATTTCATTTGAATATTAAGCAATCAAAGTCCATGAAATTTTGCAGACATATTCTAGAAACTAATATCTATGTCTGTGGTTTTCCAGATTTCTGTTAAAATATTCGGTTTCAAAGTTACGCGGTCTTAAAAATTTTCATACAAATCATTGAGCCCCTGTAATTTTAAAACTACATATTTTTAGAAAAATCTAAAACACCACAGACACAGATATTAGTTTCTAGAATATGTCTGCAAAATTTCATGGACTTTGGTTGCTTAATATTCAAATGAAATTGAAACTACGATTGTATGAAACGAGTCGAAACGAGTGACGGAGAGAGCCCTGTTAAGCTACGCGCCAAAGTCTGAGAAGAGCCCACAACAAACTCAGCTCAAAAACAACTCAGTGTTTTTTTTCCTATCACCAATTTATAAAATCACTTATAGCTATTAGAACTATTAAAACTGTTTTTCAATTTGTTCCCAAGCTTTCTTATCAATTAAATCCTTTACATTGTAATAGGGGTTTTCAATCAGTTTACGTTTTATGAAAACTTTGAACTAAGTCATAAGTCATAAGTAACTTATAGTAAGTAGACTATTAAGTCAAATGTAAGACAATATCATTTGATATCATCTATCCAGCTAAGGAGGGGTCTGCTAATGCTGCGCTTTTCAGTGCGAAGTCACTATTCTTGCGATGTCTGCTGTAAAATAAATTTTCGGCGATTTTTATCGCTCGTCTGCGGTAGACTTTGAAAAATCAATTTACTGATAGCTAATTAGATTGTTTAAAGAAATTTATAACTTGCTCAAGCTTTTATTAGAAATCCATTTTAAGAAAATAAGAGCCAAAAAATATTTGTAGAACTAATCTTCTAAAAAATCCGTTCAGTAAATAACTTTGAAGTTTTTAACTTAATAAGGCTTCTCTGCATTTTAAATAATCTTTTTGACCTTATGAGACATAACCTTGGATGTACTTGAGTTAGTCATGAATATTCTAGTGATATATTTCTCAACAAAGGCACCTACTGCCTAGCAATATAGCGTCCAGTATGATACTGCACACAAATAGATTTTTAAACTTCTTCATCAACTAACTTCGTTACTTATTTACAAACAGATGACCTTTTCAACTCAAATTAATTCAAATCACTTTCAAATTCAAATTTAAAATATTTTTATTCAACTTTTACTTTTGAATCGTCAAGAGCATCTACCACTGGTTCGGAATGCTGTTACCGTACAGCCAGTGGCATTATAACAATGCACTTAAGTACTTACGTACCGGATTATGCATCCGGAAAGTACATGTAAATAAGACTGTACAAAGTACGGATAGCCCAGATTCTTGTAAACAAGAACAACATACGAGTAAGACTTATAACAACATCATAGAATAAGTAACACTATAGAATGAAAGTTTATTTCTTGAATCAATCAAATTATTACATTACACTAATCACACTAATAACAGTATAAAAGTGTGTGTGTGTGTGTGTGTGTGTGTGTGTGTGTGTGTATGTGTGTGTGTGTGTGTGTGTGTGTGTATGTTTGTTAAGATTTAACAGAAATTTGGAATAAAGGTAGTTTTTACGCTCGATCAGCAATTTTTTATCCCGGAAAATAATTGACACGTGAATGAAGTCGCGGGCATCCGCTTGTTGGAAATATATTCCCTGGAATCGAACTCTCAACGTCCTATTTATGGGATCACAACAGTTACCATTGTGCCAAAGAGGTCGTCAAACTAATTGTTAACTGAAATGTGCCTCCAGGCTTCCGTGGGCGGGCGGCGCGGCCTGTATGCAGGGCGGCGGTCCCTCTGAGAACACTGTGGTAACACATTAAAGACAAAGTAAACATCACTGTAAACTGTGAGAATTCCCTCTCGTGTGTGTAAGTATTGTTTTTTAATGTACATCGCAATTAAAAGCGCAAGAGGGTTTTTAGGGCTCCGTAGCTCAATACGGAAAAGGAACCTTATAGGATCACTTTGTTGTCTGTCCGTCTGTCGTGTCTGTCAAGAAATCTATAGGGTATGTCTTGTTGTTAAGCAAGTTGACCTAGAATCATGATATTTGGCAGGTAGGTAGGACTTATAGCACAAGTAAAGGGAAAAATCCGAAAACCGTGAATTTGTTCATTACATCATTAAAAAAAAGTGTTCATGAACAAATAATAGTATTTTCAAAGTAAGATAACTATGCCAAGTTGGGGTATCATATGAAAGGGATTTAAGTGTACATTCTAAAACAGATTTTTATCTATTTTTATACATTATTGTTTTTGATTTCTCGTGCAAAATGACGGAAAAAATACCCGAGTACGGAACCCTTGGTGCGCGAGTCTGCCTAGCACTTGACCGGTTTTTTTTAATAAAAGTACCCACACACGTAGCTACAGGTATTACGAACCAGTATCTAGTATAGATGAGAGTAATCTTAAGTTGCTTAACAACAGCAGCAGGCAGCCTCCGCCGCGCTCCGGCAGTCTGCCTGTTCCGCCCGCCCGAGCCGCGCGCCGCCCGCCCAGCCGCGCGCCGCCCGAGCGACCAGCCGCGCGCGAACATCGCGACGGGAAAGTTTAATACTAAAGTGTATGGTGGGACTGTGTTACATAATTATGTGTAAAATACGTGTAGTTAGATGTATACAAACATTTATACGATTAATTCATAAAAACTAATAAAAATGTTATGGAAAGTTTCCCACGTGTTAGAAAAGTTTTTTTTTACTTTTGTGTATGATTGTTCCAAGAGAAATAATAAATTATAAAAACTGTCGTTAAATCAAAATAATATAGAAGTGTTTCAAAAATATAATATGCTATTTAACAACAAATAAAGTTTAAAATGTAACAAAGTATATGTTTCTGTGCAAGTGAAAAATAAGGAAATGTGTGTAATTGAAAATTATAATATTAAGTTTGACTCTAGTTAAAAGTATTTAGAAATAAATGTTACAACAAATATCTTAATCTTCGATGTACCTGCGCTGTTATGAATTTAATAGATTAACGCAATTTGTCTAATACTCTACAATTAGTTAAAATACATTTCAAACGGAAATATGAATTACCTAGTTACAAAAAGAAGACGATTGAATCGTTAAACTGAATGTTGAATAAATGAGTTAAAACATAAGTTAAAGTTGACCGAAGAGCGATGCGAGGGTGACCATGGTTCAAAGTTACGCGCTTATCATACTGCTGCTGGCCACGTCGCGCCACCAAGCACAACACCTCAAAGTTACGAACCTAGACCAAAACTTAACTAATATAACCATTATTTTATCAAACATCGGATACCTCGAAGCCGAAGAATACTATGCCTCAGCCAGTGATTTCCGTCATAAACGCGAGTCCCACCCTCTCATTAGTCCATTCGATATATCGAAAATGTTCAAGAAAAGAAATCGACCCAAAAAGGCAGGTACACCACAACCAAGTGCATCACCGCTACAATCGGACCATGTACTTAGTGAGAGACAGCTAGCTATTTCACAAGCTGTCAGCGAAACAGACAGAGAAAAAAAAATTATCAATGACTCTACAACTGAAACTGCAGTGACAAGTACTTCTAATCAGCAACAGTATCTAAAAATTAAAAACAAAATAGTTACAACTTCTGACCAATCTAAAACTACGACCAAAGGTATAGCACCCGAAGCTGAATTTGATAGTGTAAGTAAAACAGATGATTTCAATCCTCTAGTAACGTCTTACACCACAGTAGCTGATATCAGTCAGGCACAAGTTACAAGCACAGTGAGTTCTACAGTAGGCACTGATAAAACAGTTGGTAATAGTAAAAAAAAAGTTAAAAGTGTTAGAAATCCTAAAAATAAAAGCAAAGTTTCGCGGAAATCTAAAAGTGTTGTTACCAGTCAACCACAGACAACAACTGTACAGTTTAGCTATAGTGAAGAGAGTAGTAGTGGTGAGGCTAGATTGATAAATAAGAAGAAAGCTGAAAATGAGAGTGTGTGGCCGGTGAAGCATGCTGCGGTGCTGGAGGGGGACATTGTACTCGGCGGACTCATGATGGTAAGCCTTCTAGTTCAATAGCTGTTTAATTATTTTGTGGAAAAACACAGTACAACAATTAAATGACACCAATGCATATATAAAATACTCAAACCATAACTGTCTCCCATGAAATAAATAAGTTAACATAACAAAGTTTTTGACTTCTTGTCTTACCTAATATAGGCTGAGTTAGGTGTTTGTTATAGCTAAGTTTTATAATTTATCCTTTATGAAATGGCGGGACGAAGATATTATGTCGAATAAAAACTAGACTGATAGGTGAGTCGTTAACTTTAAAAATTCAAAGTTAAAGTAAGTTCAATGATAGAAAAGCTTGGGAATAAGTTGCTTTACCAGCTTTAGCAGTTGCTCTAATAAGTTTAAGTGAAATTAAGAAATGGTGATGATAACAAGATAAAGTTGAAAATTAATACCCGACCACACCCGACTGCGATCGTCTTAATAACACTGAAATATTAGAGAAAAATTGTTTGTCTGTCGTTTGGTGTATTTTAATGTTGTTGTACATATTTTATAGGTACCCATGAATTCTGAATTTTCTCCTCTTTCATTTGACACCCCACTCGATACAATAGCAAAAAAATATTTTTGTAGACCCCGACCTTTTTTGATGTAACGTCCGCTAGGTCAATTTTTTTCATATAAATTGTAGCCTATGTCACCTGGGCCTTTATAACGAATCAACTGATACCTGATTCATCAAAATCGACCCAGTAGTTTAGGCGCTACGGTGGAACACACAGAATCTGAATGCAAACATACATACACACGTACATACATACTGCTGAAATCATTACCCTTCCTTTTCGCTTTGCCGCAGTCGGGTAGTGTACAATGATACCCAATTTGAATAAATTCTCTTGCTCGAAAATTAGTTCATTATTAAAAAAAGTAAAACGGTTTTTGGTTCAGAATTAATTTTTTCCAACCAAATGTGGAACTCGGGATACAAGTGCTTATTAAAGTAATTCATTGAACAATTTGGATAGGTAGCTATCCCTTTTATCATTGAGCGATTGAAGCATGAAGTGATCTATCCTTTTGTGATAAACTAAGCTACTGAAGCTTGAAATAAGAACCCTTTTGACATATGTGGCTGAATTAGGACTGGTTTAAGTTTCATTAGTATCCCTTTGACTGAAATAATGCGAAAACTCCTTTATCCACACTAATATTGTATATGAAAAAGTGCTATGTCTGTCTCAGTGGCGTGCACAGCAATTAAAGTTAGGCAGGTACCTACTTCCTTGCAAGTCATAAAGGATAGTCATTGAGCTATTACAACTAGGGTAACTAGTTCTTGCGTAAGAAGTGCTTTTACGCCTCTATGAACTGTATGGCACTGGTCTGTCTGTTATCTTTTCACGGCCCATCCTTTTAACCGATTGCTACTTAATTTAATACAGAGGTAGCTTGCATCCTAGAGACAGAAAATTCGGAATTTTTATGCCGGAAAATTAAAGAACTACCGGTAGATTTTTAAAATAACTAAAAAGCTACGTAAATGGATTCGAGAGCACCATCTACTTCCACAACAGCTCAACATAAAATATTCCACGTTACTTTTGCATCCGTCACAGAAAACGTAATTTCAGAGCTCTGTCATATCTTGCGATTTGATACAGCGGTAATGAAGAGTTATGTACCAACATAACTCCCCGTGGAGCGTTTACGACTACCTCTGACAAAGCAGTAAAAAGGTCATGATTATTGTATGAAATATCGCTTTAAAAATGCTGAGTATCGATTGCATTTTGTATTTATGGGTTCAATGTTGAAGCAGATATTTATAGTACAACAATCTATAATATTGTGTTAATCTGATCTGTTTATAAACACGCTTTTTAACCCCCGACTCAAAAAGGGTGTTATAAGTTTGACGTGTGTATCTGTCTGTGGCATCGTAGCTCCTAAACTGATAAACCGATTTTAACTTAGTTTTTTTTTGTTTGGAAGGTGGCTTGATCGAGAGTGTTCTTAGCTGTAATTCAAGAAAATCGGTTCAGCCGTTTGAAAGTTATCAGCTGTTTTCTAGTTACTGTAACGTTCATTTGTTGGGGGTGTTATAAATTTTTAATTTACAATTGTTAAAATCATATTCTGTAAATACAAAAATTCACTTTTCATGAAGACCAACCTGCGAAATACAGCACTATTGGTCTTGGTTATAATTAATTCCTTGTTAAATTATTTTACAAACAATTGTAAGTGTGAAAAGTGTAAAAGCTTTCCTTGAAAAATCAAGTGCGAAGAAAAATAATAATTTCAGCAAACGAATTAGGAAATTAAAATCACGTCCGTCGCTAATTATGACTATCATTCGGCCGCAGTCAAGTGCGAAGCCTTTTTTAAAACATATAATATCTTTGTATATTTATTTAATGAAATGCTTTTGTTTGATTTTAACATTTATTTTAATTAGATTTTCCTAGAACTGATTAATTAGTAGTGCTTATAATGTCTCCTTTGATCCAGGTTGTAATTGAATCTGTAGTTGTCTGTTATGTTAATACATTTTTATGGTTCCGTACCTCAAAAGGAAAAACGGAACTCTTATAGGATCACTTTGTTGTCTGTCTGTCTGTCCGTCCGTCCGTCGTGTCTGTCAAGAAAACCTATAGGGTACTTTCCGTAGACCTAGAATCATGAAATTCGGCAGGTAGATAGGTCTTATAGCCCAAGTACAGAAATAAATCTGAAAACCGTGAATTTGTGGTTACACCATTAAGTAAAATTAAAATGTGTTTCTATTTTTGTACCAAATGGGGTATCATATGAAAGGGCTTTCTTTACCTGTACGTTCTAAAACAGATTTCTATTTATTTTTATGCGTTTTGATTTATCGTGCGAAATGTCAAAAAAATAATACCCGAGTACGGAACCCTCGGTGCGCGAGTCTAAGTCGCACTTAGCCGGTTTTTTTATATTTATATTATTTATACGGAGGTCGTTTTGAAATTTTTTATATGTTATAACGGCGATAGAAAAACAGCTCTGTAAAAGTTTCTACTGTCTACCTATTACGGTTTATGAAATACAGCGTGCTGACAAGCAGACAAACGGAAAGCGGAGGCTTAGCTAGTAATAAGGTTCCGTTTGCACCTCTGTTGGCACCCCTAGACTACGGAACCATAACAATATCTGATTGTACATTTAAAACAATAAACTCTTACTTCTGAGCAGGTACGACATGCAATCACAAAAGTGCTGCTTTTAATTAATCTTTAAAAAACAATCAAATATATTTTTGTCATTGGTACGGACCTATTTGTGTGTAAATAAAATCAGCTCGTTATTTTAATTGGCGGAAGTTGTTTTATTCTCAACTGTAGGAATATAAGTGAAACAAGTTACAACTTTGGTAATTATTTATTATTTTATAACTCACAAAATGTTTTGAGCTTTCACGCTATCATACGCGTTCTAACATTGGTATAGAATTGAAATGTTTTTCACTAACTAACTGCTTTAAATATTACTCAATTAAGGTTATAACTTACGATTTCATAAATATGTAAGTATAGCTAACCCACCAATTTTAAATACATTACATTTTTATTTTAAAAAAACAATAAAGATTTACTTATGGACTTTCGCAAAGCCTGCTTAACACCTGCTTTAATCCAAAATTTGATAGTGATTTCAGCATTTTACTTTGCTTAACTTTGAAATTCCAACCTTGTATCGAAATATAACGAGGGTCAAAGGGCTTACAATCTATTTTTTCTCATCCATTAAAGAGATCCCTTATCAAAATTCTTCTGGCGTCAAAAGTCTTGTGGCTTTATATTTTTTAAGTTGTTAAGCGAAGCGGCCAGACCTTAGTCAAGTTTTAAACTAATTAAAAAGTTCCAAACTGCTCTGTTTTCTGCGCTAAAGTTACGATGGAACAGCGTGCGAAAAATATTTTTGCATAATATTTTTTATAATTTTTTTAATTTAATTTATTAGTAAGAAAATACTGGTCGTAAACTATTTCTAAACTTAAATTGACAGGTGTAAACCTATGCTAACTTTTCGCAGGAACCATTGTGAAAAGGATAGCCCTACATTTAGACCTATTACTATAAATTTAAGGTCAGCTGCACAGACCACATTGTGACACCCAAAACTGGGTATCCATAATACTGCTTTGTCCAATCATAGTATTTAAGAAATGTATGTATTTATGGAATTGCAATAAACTGAAATTGAAATTGAAGGAAAAGTGAACTGACAGACTGACTGATCAATCAACGCACTGTGCAAACTACTGAACGGATCTGGCTGAAAATTGGCATGCAGATATAGTTCGCGACAGGTCGACATGGCAATCTGAGTATGACACTGGGTGACGCCACGCACACCCACAAGTCACCCACGCTATTACGCACGAGGTTAGCGCGAGGGTTGTTCGGGTGTATGGGGCGTCCCCACCCCGGTTGCCATGTCGACCTGTCGCGTATTATAGTTATTTTAATGTAGGTGTAAATATTTGCTAAGATGGGATTTTTGAAAATTCCACCCCTAAAGGAGTAAAAAAGGTAAAATTTGTGTAGTATTTTTTACGGGTTTGCGTTTAACTGCGTATTGGTACGGTAGTAAATAACTCGTGCAGGCGAGATAGAAAACCAGCGACCTGGAAGGGCTATGGCAGGTTTATTGCGCGCCGGACGTGCATCCACCTAAACGCTTTACGATACGTGCTGACTGCTGGCTAGAGCCACTGACCTCTACTAGTAGATACAAGTACGCTGGACGTGCGATTGCCGCCTTGTTTTTGAAGGATCTTGATTTTGGCATTTTTTCTCGTATGAGTGTCATGTGAGTGAAACTAAATGATAGTGATGACCTGTCAGCATAGTATCAACACGAAGACGTCATATTATAGATACAATACGGTATTTGTGTATGTCAAAAATAAATTATTTCTCAGTGGTTATTTAATACAGGGTCTTCCAAAATATGTAAATCCACGTCCTTTGTTAGTTTTGAGTGTGATAACGATTTTAAATAACCTATTAAACTTAAACAAGCAAGTCAAATCATTGTGACGTCACATGCCAGTATTTCATAGAAGCTCGCATACTAAGCGCGTGTTTTGACGTTTGATAAAAAGATACTGATTTGACTAGTTGTCAAACACCGGATTCCCGATACGTGTAAATGGAGCGCTTCAACTCGGTACAAAAAATAACTGTCATATTATAAATTGCACACCTTTCTCTTCCAGCGCACTTGTATAATATGTCCATTTCAATGCTTAGAGCAGACTAACCGCGCTATCAAGCTGGATTCAAGCCAACTCAGGAAAATAATCTTAATCTTCCAAATTGACCGAACCGGAATCTAAGTAACGACTTCAATTTGAGAGTGCCACTAAATCAGAGTTAGCTACTCAATAAGGATTTCTAATATTTACACCCACCACTATTTGTCGCAGCAAGAAGTAAGAGTTCCTATATTTTGAAACTATAAAACATATGTTATATGCATATAATTATTGCATATAATATACGTCGAATGGCTTTGATGCTTGGACCTGCCCGGGGCCCTACCGCGGTAGTTTGCGGTAGGTGATGATCGCAATCTCCTCTGATTGGTTAACGCTCGCTCGCTATTGTCTACAATGCATTGTCGCAACAAGAATACCATGAATTCAGCCAATCACGATAATTACGATTGTAATAATGATAGATGCAGGTTTCTTAGAATCGACCAACTGATTTGTTCCCGGTCGTCGGCTGTTTTTGAAACCCTCATGCCCAAAAATAGATCAAACAGCTTATCTTTGTTAGAGCTTGAACCACAGAATTAGTTAAAGCTAAAGTAAAGCTTAAAGAGTTATTAGCACAGCTGCAGATTTTCCTTTCTCACGGTCGACTTTGAACACGACTGCTGCATCAGGGTTCACAAGTTGGAATCAGAAGCTTATATCACTTTTCTCACACATACACAGATATGGGGGCCTTACTCCTTGCTTGCTAATTACTCCCCTGCAGCATTAGGATTAGGAATTTGAATACTTATACAATTCACAAGTTGATTGTCACAAGAGTATTTTATAAGAATCGATTCTGTAAAGTTTGTATCATACTAGCTGACCGAACATGTTTCGGGTTTAATTTAAAAAAAAAACTATCATATTGACACCTGCGTTATCGAGAAAATCTTCATGCAAGATCTCATATTTCTAGAGCTAATCTGCTGCACATTAATGTCTCCGGTTACATAATACTAGATGATTCCCGCGACTTCTTCGGCGCGGATTCAGGTTTTTGAAAATATCGTGGGAACTCTTTAATTTTCCGGAATAAATAGTAGACTATGCCCATTCCTAAGATGCAACCTATATCTAGATACCCATCACAATGATTTAGACAGATGGGCCATGATAAGCGCAGACACATAGAGCTATACACTTTTACATTTATAATCTATATTAGTATACATATCTATACTAATAAATAAAATTGGAGTGTTTGTCTGTAATTTCGAAATAACTACCGCATATTAACGTTAACGTTACCATAACTGTATCACACGTTCTTAAAATTTTTGTCTGTCTGTCTGTTTGAAAAGGCTAATCTTCGGAACGGCTGAACCGATTTTGACGGGATTTTCACACACAAGTAGAAGATTGGCCTAGGAGTAACATAGGCTACTTTTTAACCGACTTTCGAAAACGGAGGAGTTGTGTTTTTCTACCTATGTACACTAATATCTCCGAGATTTCTAAACCGATTTGCGTATTTTTTTTTTAATTTATAAAGGAACTTTGCTGAACATTGTTCCATAATAAATTTGGATTCCAACTCCTCAATCCTGATGCAGCAGGGGACCTGGCCACTAAAGCTGATGGAATTTAGAAACTGTCGGTTATAAATTGATATTGAAGGTATCTATGCCAAGTAAAGACTTTGTCATTGACCTCGAGGACCCAAGTCCTCAACCCTAATGGTGTAAGGAATTGCATTCCTAAATCTTGGTGATCCCTCGGTATTATTAAAGGATCATCAATGTTTTTACGTGGTAAAGAAACAAGTTGCATCCCGGGGACGAGCTATTACGGAGAGGCTACTTTTGTCCTGGGATAGTAAAAAGTTCCCACGGGATTTTTAAAAACCTGAATCCATGCGGACGTAGTCGCGGGCATCAGCTAGTAGGTAATATAAGTATAGATATTAATATACAACAGTAAAGCTAAATTAACCAATTAAAACGTTGAAGCGTGAGCCAAAGTACTATTCGCGCCATCTATTTTCACAACAACTAAACAGCCGTCACTTTGAAGGTGCACGGGCGTGCTGCAGGCGGCAACGCCGGTGGTACGGCGCGCTGCGGGCCGCTCATGGCGCAGGGAGGAGTGCAGGCTCTCGAGGCGATGCTGTTCGCGATGGACGAAGCCGAACGCGCCATGTTACTGCCGCCAGGCGTCAAGCTAGGCGCGCTGGTGCTCGATGACTGTGACAGCGATACGAGGGGACTTGAAATGGCACTGGATTTTATTAAAGGTAAGTTCATAGCCTGTTTGCATTCATCGCTGGATATAGGCATCGCCAAGAGTGTGCCACCACTCGTGGTCTGGCGAATTCCTCATCCAGCCACTTCCCACTACTTTTTTTGAGGTCATCAAATTCAAAAAAAAAGTAACGTGATTTAGGCCACCATAATCTTATGATACCTATAAGACTTTATTATGCCGACAGGGATTTTTGGAGCAAAATATTTTTCGTCTGTGTAGGAAAAGTTTTAATGCTTATAATGAAAGTTCAAAGTTGAACAATTGAAAGCAACGACCTCTGAATAAGGAAGCCTTTCAATTACTATAATATGAGATCATCTGGAATTTGATGGAAAAACTGAACAAAGAATGAATTATTAACAATGTTTATCACAATAAATGTTGGTAAAATTTTAGATAGATCAAATATTTTTCGTTTTATAAAATAATCGATACATTTACAGGCAGAAAGCAGTAATGGAATGTGTTAAGTAAAAACAAAAGAGGTCATAATTTTTAAAAATTAAAACACTACTGCTCTGTGAAAAGCAACCATTTTCTCATTTGAAAATGGCGCCATATAACCGCCATAGGAACACAATACACAACGAAAACCCTGAAAACATTACACCCTTTTTTCGGCAGTCATGTAAAAAAAGCAAAACCTTTGTTATCCGTAGAGAATCTCATATCTATTGGTCAGATATCGATTGTTTGCACCGATCTATATGCGAGAACGAATACTAAATCCCTGGCAGTAGTTGTCATGTATTTGTGCAGGTTCCATCAGCAACATAGACGACGAGGAGTACGGCTGCAACGCCACGGCGGTGCGGAAGGTCATCTCGGGAGTGGTGGGCGCAGCTTCCTCCGTCACGTCGGTGCAGGTCGCCAACCTGCTGCGACTGTTCAAGATCCCTCAGGTAAGGTAACAAGATAAAAGGGTATCAACATCATCATTTCAGGCGGTGGATATCCACTGCAGCTGCTGAACATCGGTTTTTTCCTCAGCCTCCCTCATCCAGCCACATGCCGCTGCCTTCTTTATATCGTTGTTTCATATTCCTGGAGCACGCTCCACTCTACGCTTACTTGTTTGCGGTTTCCACTCCAAACTTTTCAATTTCACTGGTCATCGCTCCTACCACAAGCTACTGCTACTTCAATTTGCTTATAATTTGGGCTATGTCTTTGATTCTCCTGCGGATTCCATCATTTCATCTCAGGAAAGCGTTGGTTGTTGCAGTCTTCCGGTGCAAAAAATAGGTTAAAATTTTCGCGTGAAGTTATTATGGTACCTAAGCCTCAAACGTGCTTAGTTTATTGTTTGACATTTTGCGTCTGTTAGCACTTAAATAGGGTCATCATGAGGCTAGAACGATAGACATTGGATTCTCAAGGTATTAGAATGGTGACCCGCATCGAAAAGCGCAGCGCTGGAAGATTCCCCACGAGGTGGACAGCTGGCGACTGGTGGCATATGGAATTTGCTACAAAAGACTTATGTCCAGCAGTGGACGCATGCTGGTTAACAATGATGATGACGATGACATGTGTTCTTGGTCTTATGGAGATAAAACCGAATATCAGCGTTATAATAGCTTCGGTTCCTCAGACAAAAGTTTGGCAATTACAAACATTGTTTGTTTCAAAACTTGCACTCGTTGCGTGTATTTTACATACAGTCATGAAACAAGTGATCACAATTCTGGTCACGAACATACATAGTTGAAATTGGTTGAACTCACGTCGAACTCTAAAATTCATGCATCCCGTGCACCAAGGAATATTTTGCACTAATAATTCAAACGATAAGTCGAGTTTGACAAAGCCAAAATTCAAACAATTTTCAATTTGTGTGTGCCAATCCAGCATAGAATACCAATGAGTCAACATAACAGTACAGAATGTAATTTGTTTTCCAATTTGGTTTTTTTTTTAAACACTCAATTCATCTCATGCGCTGAATAAATAGGCTTGTTTTTAGGTGTCCGCGCTAAATTGGAAAATATGTTCAAGGTATGAACGTTTTGATTTCGTGGGAGGCTTTGGCCTTGGCTAGTGGAAACAGCCGTGCGATGCCAGAACCACGAAACTTAGCTTTTCGATAATAGTATTATAAAACGTAGAAAGTGCTTATAGGCCCTTTGGGTATTTAGTTTTGGCATATACATATCCTTTCCTAGTATCCCGGGCAGCCAGCTTTCATTTTAGGCTTATTAGTAAAATATAAGGTCACACACGAAGAGGGAGGACTACCTTCATCATCATCATCATCATCATCAGCCTGTGGAAGTCCACTGTTGGACATAGGCCTTCCCTATAGAGCGCCACCACACCCGGTCCTCAGCCTTCCTCATCCAGCCACTTCCCGCCATCCGCTTTATATCGTCTACCTTACCATCCTTCCTCATCTTAGGACTACCTTATCATCGAATAAAACAAAAAGTGTTATAAGGTAAGAGTTTAGAGCCTTTGATGATAAACATTCATATCTTAAAGAATATTGTCGAACAAAACGACTGACGTCCGATTGTTTCATCTTGGGTCTTGTATTGCATAGTTTTCCACGATTAAAACTTGGTTAACGCGATTCAGGCTTCTTAGTAAGCGATTGAATATACCTATGGCGCCATCTAGTGTCGACATGTTGAGATGTTATCACAATTATTTTCGTGTCAGGTGTCGTTCTTTTCGACGTCCCCGGAGCTGTCGAACAAGGCCCGCTTCGAGTACTTCACGCGCACCATCCCCTCCGACCTGCACCAGGTGCGCGCCATGGTGGAGATCGTGAAGCAGCTCGCCTGGCGCTACGTCTCCATCATCTACGAGGAGTCCAACTATGGTATAAAGGTGCTCACCAGCCACTAACTTGTACTCACTCTGAGGAATCATGAAATGAAGTAAAGAAATACAAACCATCGTCCAATGTGTCCCATATTATCTACTAGCTGATGGCAGTGACTTCGTTCGCGCGGTGAAGGCTTTTTAAAAATCCTGCAGAAACTCTTTAATTTTATGAATAGAAAGTAGCCTATGTGCTAATCCGGGGTATATTCTATCTCGGTTCTTATTTTAGCCAAATCCATGAATATGTTTTTGCGTGAAGGAGTAACAAACATACCTTCACCTTTATAATATTACTGTGATAGTGTGAGTAGTGTGATTTTATGGCCTGCACCCACACCTTCCCTTCGCTTTGCGGCGCAGCAATTTCGATTAATCTAACATTCTATATTTTATAGATAATCTCAGTGCAATTTAGCTTTCTAGACCTAAACGTTTGAGCTGGGTCTTGACGGGTTAGTCAAAAAGTAATTCAAGACTTTTTTTATCAGAAAAACTTCTCACATTATTATATTGAAAAAGCTCTTGTAGAAAAATGTTGAGTAAACAAGCTGGCAACGTATTTATTACTCACTTCTGAATTTTATTTATATAATTTAGAAATATAGCAAGTAATAGCACAATGAAATTGTAGCTCTTCAAGAAAAAGTAATTGAATTTTTTCGTGATTTTTTTATCCTTTCTGTTCTACAATCAACCCGTCACAATCTTTTTCATTATTCATTATTATTGTTCAGCGTTTCTGTCTCTATTATCATAATTCTAACTATTTTCTTTGTGGAGGTTCTCTATGGGTACCTACCTAAATTCTTACATTGATTAGGTACATTGGCGACGGCATTCACTTCACAAACGTTAGAAAAGGACCGTAAAAAATTACATAATATAATTAAACTGACATTAGATTTTCATCACACTATCACACTAATATTATAAAGGCGAAAGTTTGTATTATGTATGTATGTATGTATGTGTTTGTGTGTGTGTGTGTGTGTATGTTTGTTACTCCTTCACGCAAAAACTATTAGACGGATTTGGCTGAAATTTGGAATGGAGATAGATAATATCCTGCACATAGGCTACTTTTTATCCCGGAAAATCAAAGAGTTCCTACGAGATTTCAAAATCTTAAATCCACGCTGGTGAAGTCGCGGGCATCGGCTAGTAAGATAATAATCGTAGGAGGTGTGAAAGAGACAGTATCACAAAGTACTAATTATATGCTGCTGGAGTAAAACCTTTTATAATATCAATATTGATCTCAATAAAAGATTATGCTATATATTCTCTTGACGGCAACTAACTAACACACTTAATCTAAGATAAGACACTGTACACGGGCTAGCAATATGCCTAGTTCCATCGTAACGTCTCTCGTAACGTAATAGCACAATCAAGCCTCTAATGATAAGAGACACAAACACGACCCTCCACTATACCTAAACGAAAGCTAGATGCTTGGGAAGATATAAACATGAAACTAGAAATCAGCTTAGATTATTACCATAATATGAGTAAAAGTAAAGTAAAAGTAAAATATTCTTTATTGTACACCAACAAGACAGTAATATATAAATAACATTATAGATTTATGTACAAAAGGCGGCCTTATCGCTAAAATAGCGATCTCTTCCAGGCAACCTTAGGGTGAGGAGATAATAAAAATTAAAGCAAGTGGAAGGGGTGTACTAATAAAATAAAGTAAATAAACATAATGTATATATAAAATTTAAAATAAATAATTAAGTATATAATAATAATAATATTACAGTAAATAAGAACGGAATAAGGATAGGAATAGACGAGTAGTGTTCAACTCAGGCTAGGTATATACAGGGTTTTTGCTAATTAGTATATAATGACGACACGTACCCATGCTACTTTGATCTGATAAATACAATGCTGAAGTAAAATGACGAAATAAAATATTAAAAATTTCCATACAAGATTTTAAATTTTTTTATGACCAAGTCTTCATGGCCCTAATGTGCCCTAACTCACTGAGATCGTTGGCCTCGGCCTATCTAAAGATGGCCAACGATCTCAGTACTCACTGGGCACGTTAGGGTCATGAAAACTTTGACGATATAATTTTTTTTTTAATTTTGTATGGATATTTTTATAGTTTTATTTCGTCACTATACTTCAGATCAAAGTAGCATGGGTACGTGTCGTCATTATAGTATACTAATTACCAAACACCCCGTATAATAGTTATTATAGTAAAATTATTCAGTAGCAAATCTGTGTAATTTCAGAATCTTATATTATAGAATCATATAAAATACTTTGACAGAGTAAGCAATAAATTCACGGTAGATGAACTCGATTGGAAAGCACCTTGTAAAAGTTTATTCCAATGAAAAGTTTTCTATTGTATTTTATTCAAATAAAAAATAATCTCAATTAGCCAAGCTAGGAGACACATACCGATAAGTAGACTTAAATCCTAAAGGCTGTTTTACGCCAGAGTAACACATTGATACGTATGCCAAAGAGCTTTAGACCTCATTCGCACGAGAGCTTTTTTAACGTCCGTTACAAAAGCGTTCAAAATAGAACAAATGCATTCCCAAGTGTCTGTTCACACGTCAACGCTTTTTTAACGCGCACTTTGTTTTAACGCAACGCTTTTTTAACGCTCAATGTGACAAAAGTCGTCATGATATCTTGGCATAAAAAAGACTGCCGCATGCTGCTAGTGTCGCAAAAATTATAGAATTCCCTTTTTGTCGCATGTTGTTACCCTGCTGGTATAATAGAACAGTGGTGATGCAGTCTGAGGTGGAAGCGAGCTAACTTAGAAGTAAGCCCATACCCCTATCGCTTTCTACAGGGCGTTGTATCGAAACGCTAATCTCTTGGCGTTGGCAGATACCTGTTCCTGGCCTGACAGCAGACCAGACCAGACATAGCCCCGGCCAGGAATTGGATCCGGGACTACCCACTTTATGACCACAGAAGAAAGTCGTCAAAATTTATATCATATGTTTCTTTTTGGGCAGGCTTTCGAGGAATTGGAAACCCTGCTTCAGCGGGACGACATCTGCATAGCAGTGAAGGAGCGGCTCGCCAAAGACTCCGGCGCAGCGGACGAGCGAGCCTACGACGCTATCGTGGAGCGCCTGCTGTCGCGGCCGAGAGCTAGAGGTACTCGCACACAACTCCTAACAAGGCACCCTAAATCTGTGGGCACTCGTAACACCGGTTTAACATACCTAAACTTAAGTGTCGCAAAGATAAGTTGTAAGTGAATTGACAGAATGATAAGATAAGAAGAGACAAAAAGACGCAGTAGTTTGACAGTTTTTCCAATTTTTTTCAATCTGTTGAGAAATCTCAACTATTTAAAAAAAATACAAACGGGCAAACGGTCTGAAGGAAACAATGAGTTCCTTGTTTGAAAGAAAAAAAGAGAGAAAACTAGTTTCTGTTCACTATTAATAGGACCCTAAGAATACCAGGCTGAATTTTGGCCATCGTAAACCTGTGGTGGCATAGTTTACCTAAGTTTGAAACCCACGTAGCTGAAGTTAACAAACGAAGTTTGATTCTCATTTGAATATTAACCGAGTTTCAAAGTTACACAGGCTTAAAGATTTACACACGAATCGTTGAACCTGTGTCAGAGTGAACTACTTATGTTTAGGGAGGTAGGTAGGTATGGCAAACCATAGACAAAGGAATGAACTAGTTACCAAAGACCATGGAAGTAGGAAGTAATCATTTTTGTCTGCTTAATTTTTACAGCCTTTTCACGGATTTTACGGATAGCTTGCATCCCGGGGAAAAACATAGGCTGCATTTTATCCCGAAAAAATCAAAAGGTTCCCATGAGATTTTTAAGAACCTAAATCCAGACGGCCGGAAATCATCTGGTTTAGTATAATTTGGTTGGTATTCAAAGAGTTTTGAAGATTTTGGCCTGCCCTCCTCCTCCTCCGTTTTTCTTTTTTTCTAACATAGCGGCCACGCATATAATCTGTATTAATCATTAGATGGCGAAAAAAGAAAATGGCGAACATGTACGCAGGCCAGGCTCTATGCTAAAGTATTGAAACCCCTTTGTTGTAATCTTTTCAGTCTATTTTTTTCATATACCTAACGTAATATTTAAATTTAGGTTATACTGAATATTTATCGTGTGTTGTTATGCATATTAGACGTAATATTTTCTTCTTTTTGTCGTCGTTCATTGTTGTCGAAAATAATTTGAACCGGAGACACCCTCGCAAGTACTAACAAACTAACAACTGTGATTTTTTGACTTAGTAAGATTATTTATCAATGCACAAACGTACAGACATACAACAGATAAATTTTTACATTGGTTTTTACATAGAAAAAAATTATCTAATAGGATGCCTAAATTATACGAAATAGGTCATATCGTCTGGACGCACCTTTCTCAAAATGAAAACAAAAGAAAGTTTTTGAAGATTCTTCATTGAATTCACCTTTTTGTTCTTGTTGTAAAACGGATTTAATTTTATTCATATTTCTATTCTTTTCGCAGAAACTTAGCAACTTCTTTCGAGAGAAAAATCTGTGTTCATTTTTACTACAAATAAATACTGCCAGCCATTTGTATAAAACTGAAAACAAGTGATAAAGCAATGAAGTAAAAAATCAAAATACCTAGGTACTTACCTATTTATTTATAGGGTTCCGTACCTAAGAAGGAAAAAAAGGAACCCTTAGAGGTTCACTTTGTTGTCTGTTTGCCTGTCTGTCTATCTATCTTTCTGTCTATTTGTCTGTGGTCACGAGTGCACGGTGGCGCAGGTGTGGGATTAATGAGTGTCATTTCTTGTACGATGTTTCGGAACACGCAGGGGAAAGAAAGTGAGATGGACTACGACATATTTTTTAACTCTCGTGTCACGTCACCCCTCCCGCACCGCTCCACTACCACAGGAACATATTCAGGTAACACACGACGTTTCCGCAGGTGTGATCGTGTTCGGATCAGATCAGGAAGTGGCGGGAGTGATGGCGGCGGCAGGGCGCCGGGGAGCGTCGCACACGTTCAGCTGGGTGGGCTCGGACGGCTGGAGCGCGCGCGCGCTGGTGGCGGCCGGCAACGAGCCCGTGGTGGAGGGCACGGTCAGCGTGCAGCCGCAGGCCAACCCCGTCCGCGGCTTCAAGGACTACTTCCTGGCGCTGACGCCGCAGAACAACCTGCGGAACCCCTGGTTTGTCGGTAATCTTCTGTTTTCCAACAAACTGACAATCTTTCATGTTCCGACAGGGTTCCGTATTTCCTGAGAAAAAATAACCCTTATAAGATCTAACTATTTTGGAGTTATGTGTATTTTAAGCAATTAAACACTACTTACATGAAAGATCTCTATAATGTTCTCCATCATTAGGAAACTGTCATGCTTAACAGTTCTCCATAATACGTGTATTCATGAAGTCTGCTAATCTTGGCAAGCGTGGTGATGGTATTCTCAATCTGAGAGAATATCCAAACTAGCTAGTGTTAAAGATAAACTTAGATTAAACGATTTAATGTAAGTGCTTTTATCAAATACAAGTACTTATCCCATAATCAAGCGTCACCAGAGAATCGCCAGAGCCGGTCAAAACATAGACTAAGCCGGTCGTCAAGCCGAGTATAGACTATCAACAATCCTATCTAACAGTTGTAAGCCAGCAATGGATTCTTGTTGATGATGATGATGATGATGCCGAAATTCTGTTGGCATTATGATCCTTCTGCAATATGAACACTGTACAGAGTTCTGGGAGGAGCAGTTCCGCTGTCGCTACGCGGGCAGCCCGCGCGCGCGGCACAACGCGCAGTTGGCGCCGTGCTCGGGCAGCGAGCAGCTGTCCGAGGATAACACGGAGTTCGAGGCGCAGCTGCAGTTCGTGGCCGACGCGGTGTGGGCGTTCGTGTATGCTATCAGGTAAGTGACCTACACGTACGCGTCCATTTGCAGGACGCCGGTGTCAAGTTTACCGGTCAAGTTTGCAGCGGACTTGAAGTGGCGCGGTGTAGTCATACATACCTCTGAGCTCTCGCGTCACGTCATCACACCCCTCCCGCACCGCTCCACTACCCCAGCAACCTACTCACTTTGCCTATGCCTTTAGTTACCCCAAGGTCAACGCGATTAGTTACTCCAAGGTCATATTGGCATCACAGAGCGAACTGTCAATGCTCCGTGGTAACGAATTTTTAAGCTCCGCTTAGCACGGTAAGTTGTGCATCGTGCCATTTTTGAGCTTGATTTACATGTCTTAATAAGTAGGTACCGTTATTCGCAGCCTGTCACGCAAGTGGGCCGTGGATGCCAAATAAATCGAGGAAAATGAAAGTTAAAGTTACGATGGAAGCAATAGAGCAGCGCACAGCCATGCGTCTGACGATAAATCTCTGAAGACCGAGTTGGCCGCCGTCCAACTCCTACGAGTCTACGAGTCTACACAAACAAAGACTCTCGCTTGCGTAATATAGCTGTAAGCGGCTCCAGTGTGCTTAGCGTGAGATATTACATATCAATCAACGCTGATAGAATTCGAGATCAAAACACAATAACGTCAGAGTGAAACGGACCTAAAAACCCTAGATTTAAAGTCAAGAATTCAGTCTCATCGATTTTAATTTCGCAACGTTTCCGCTTGGAGCATTGGCTGTAGATGTATGGATACGTTGACTGTTAACACTGAAATATTTCGATGCTCGAATTCTATCAACGTTGATGATCTTATACTAAGCCCACGGCCACTAGCGACCAAGTTATCTGTCGATGCTATGACTTTGTCCTTGTAACGAACAAGTTCTGTCCATGGCTTTATGGTCCTAGTTATTGATTCTAACTATGTTAGTAAAGAAGATAATTTCTAAGCAAAAGCTCTCTTATTTTGCTCAAAATGTTCGCTTAAAGTATAGATATAAGATTTTTTATTTGTGGACTAGCTCTTGGCTGCAATCAGACTTGTTGGTGAGGATACGATAATAGTGCAACTGGGAGGGTTTTCATCGGATGTTACTCCATCTCTTGACAGTGGAGTTATTGCGGCTAAGAGATTTACCTGCGCGACCTTTCTAGTGTTAATTTAATATGGTGTTGCAGGGACATGCACAGGGAGCTGTGCGGCGCGCGCGCCGGGCTGTGCGAGGCGATGCGGCCGGTGAGCGGGCCCACGCTGCTGCGGTACCTACGACAAGTGCGGTTTATAGGTCACTCTTGTATTACCTAGTATTCTAGTAGTACCATATCCTAAAGAGATACTTCAAACCGTCGAGCGACAGGGCCGTCTAGACAGCCATCCACCATGCATCCATTATATTGTATTAGCTACATGTTTCTGACGACCGCCCTAGCGCAGTGGTAGTGGTAGGTCCTGGGTTTGATTATAAAAATCCAATATATCAGGAGATAGGGGGTTTGGATTTTTATAGTTTCTAAGTGTCTGGTCTGGTGTGGTGGGAGGCGTTGGCCGTGGTTAGTTACCATCCTAACAGCAAAGCCGTGCCACCAAGCAATGTAGCGTTCTGGTAGAAACCAAAGGACAGGAAGGAAAGTGTAGATAGGGTTTAAAAAACTGCCATAACCCTTCTAGGTTAGCTCGCTTCCATCTTAGACTGCATTATCAGATTGCAATTAAGGGCTAACTTGTACCTGAATAAAAAGACCATGGTGTGTGGAACTTCCTACAAGAGACAAATGACCGGCTGGACGTCGATCGGTCGATGATGATGATGAATGTCCAATATGTAGGTACTTATCAAGGTAAGGTAGGTATCAAGTCTTGGAATTTTCTTTACTAAGAGTAATACTAATTTTGCCGAACAAGCCATAAACATGATCGATGACCCCCAGGTCTGAGCGGAGACGAGTTCCACTTCGACGCGTTCGGCGACGGGCCGGCGCGCTACAACATCCTGCACTTCAAGCAGGTGTCGCTGGGGGTGTACCGCTGGGTCAAGGTGGGCCAGTACCTGGACGGGGAGTTGCAGCTGGATATGGACGGTATACCTTATTTACATATAACCTTTGGACGTCATTTTACAAGCATTTTTTTCTATTCTGATTGCAATAATGGGTGGACTGATTCGTGTTCTTATTGTATCAACACAGCGATCGGCTTAATTTGCTGAAACACTGCATTTTAACCAGTAAGTAGGCGGCAAATCGTCTGCATACTATAGCTGTCGTTCTTTCCAACAGAGATCCAGTTCAAATGGGACGAGCCTCATCACCCGGAGTCTGTTTGCAGCGCGGAGTGCGAGCTGGGTCAGGCCAAGCAGTACGTGGAGGGGGAGAGCTGCTGCTGGCACTGCTTCAACTGCACGCAGTATGAGGTGATCTCTTCCTCCCTCTCTCTCTCTCTGTTCCATGTTTTTAGCCCATTACTAGGAAAACTCCTCTTTCGTAGGAGAGGTGATCCGGAGCTTAGCAAAAATATATTTTTTAATAACTTACTTTTTATTTAAATAAAAACAATTGGTTACAATAAGTATATGGTCAAAGCGCATATACTATTATGCCAGGGAAGTCATCAAAAACACCCCTGCTCTGGTACAAATTTAATAGTGGATCCCACAGTCGTCAGACAGGTAAGCATCGAAATAGTCGATTGGTGCGAAATGGCGCAAAAAAGCAATTCTTTAATTTCGAAGTTTTATTTGATCCTTTAAGAAGTTATACTCAACCTTTAAAGTAAGCTTGAAAAAATATAGAAAAAGTTGATTTTAATATTGATGAAAAGCATAGATCAGTCACACAACAATATAATATAACAAACAACTGTCGGGACATTGGTACCACAGTGGTACACCTAAATTGGAAATGACAAATCCTATTTTTAGCGATTGTTATTCGCAAACATACGATGAAAGCTTGACGGTTGTTCATATGAACCCAATAAAACACATTCCGGGAAAATTGGAATCGAATTTCGAGTGGAGCTTCTGTATTGCGTTCAAACCCGAGATGACTTCGTTTGGAGACATAACATTCTGTTCCAATGTGATCATAATATTTTGATATAAAAAGATCACAGGGGGTTTATCGAATTTTATTCTTCTGTAAGAATTTGTACCTACTCAAAGAAACATTGATGATTAACTGATCAAATTCCTGCCTACATTTTGAGAGTTTCTATTAGTTTCATGAAGTTTTCACAATGGATGATAAAAGATCGAATGGGGTATATGGGTATTTACAAATGCTTCTTCATGTGCGTTATGCTAAAGTACCTTGTTAACAAACGAAATACTTTTAAACTGGTAGTCTGGCATACTTCGACCACCCGTTGTTCTAGATCTATAATTTGTCAACGCACATATAATTTCTGGAACCTCTCTCTCTAGAGGTGTTCCTACTTGATTTCAACATTGGTTTCAAGTTATTCCAGAGCCAGATCAACAATTTTTTGTAAAGCATTAAGAGTTCCTTTGGTGCTGCAAATGTTCACGGGCGGCGGCCTGCTTATCGAAAAGCATCTCAAGTACAACTATGTACATGTAACTGATGAACATGAAGTAGCATTTGGGAGTAGGTACACAGATAAAAGTATATTTTCTCATCCGTGATAGATAGGTATATATAGTAGTTCTAAGTAGTTGTACGCGCATAGATCCGCTCGCCAGTGTCGGCGACGGCGTGCGTGGAGTGCGCGCGCGGCACGCTGCCCGACGCGCGCCGCACGCGCTGCGCGCCCGTGCCCGAGCTGTACCTGCGCGCCGCCTCGCCCGCCGCCATCGGCGCCATGGCCTTCTCCGCCGCCGGCATCCTGCTCACTATGTAAGCTCTGGCGACATCCTCCTGCGAATTGTCTCAAGTGGTCTATCCACCTAACCTTAACCCGGGGGAGCTGCGCTTTCCGGTGACATCTTGCAATTCTAGCGCCTTGGGGCTCCCGGTCTAACCGTGTAACGTCTATTGGTCTTTTGAACAATGTGCTCTGTCCGTTGCCACTTTAGCTTCGAATTTGATCTATGTTGGTTGCTCCGGTTTTCCTACGGATCCCCTCATTTCTGATTGGATCCCGTGGAAATCTCCAAGCATAACTGAGGCCAAATGTGTCGGATGCATAGGTATATTATCACTGGCAAAACGCACTGTTCGAAGAATTTAGTTTTCAAGCACTGAGAAATTTTGAACGAAAAGACATCTCGAGGCTTTCCCGAACGCTGGCCGGTCGAGTTGGACCTAATAATATTGGAGCTAACGATATAGGAGCTATTGAACGTAACAACACCAGGGACGATTGTAGAGCAGGCTAGTGTTGCAGGTTGGTGGGCGGCGTGTGGGTGGCGCGCTGCGGCACGCCGGTGGTGCGCGCGAGCGGGCGCGAGCTGTCGTTCGTGCTGCTCGCCGGGATCCTCATGTGCTACCTCGTCACCTTCGCGCTCGTCTTCCGCCCCACCGACTTCCTGTGCGCTCTCCAAAGGTTATTTAGAGTTTAACAGTTGTGACGTAACAACAAGTGTAACAGAATATATATAAGAAGAAGAGAGAGAGAGAGAGTGCTTGTATGTACATGCACGCACGCTTATGTGTTTGGGCGCGCGCGTTCGTGAGTGTGTGTGTGCGAGCTGGACGCCGGTTAATCGGTTCCTTCTCAATTGACGAAGATTGTGTTTTTAGTATCGGTGGTAGCTATACGTAATTAAGACATACTTAAAGACCCAGAGAGAGCATAGACAACTTTTTATTCCGAAAAATCAAAGAGTCCCAACGGGATTATGTGAACCTAAATCCACTTGGACGCAGTCGTGGGCATCAGCTAGTTTAAATTAAATTTCAGTTTCTGATTGTAAGTGCCTAAAAAGGACTACAATAATTTATTGTGTACGTCGGAAATAATTCGACCTGCGTTAATTAACATCGCCTCATTTCCATTAGGATGTTTCAATAAATCACCTAGGTACTAATTGAATCATGAATTAATTATTTGGTGCCAGTAATTGTTACTACAACATCAATAATTTGGGAACTATTTCCACGGAATTCTGTAATCACAACAACCACATTAACTCTAATTGTTGATTCCCTGTTCTGTCACATACGTAAGTAAAACGCTTTCTCTAAAAAGCCGCAACTTTTTGTGACACTTTCGGCTCTTTGCGGCCCTTACGTAATTTTGCGGCTCTTGTGTAAATGAGAAGGTATCTCTTCTTCTCTCTGGGCTGGTTTCCGCACTTAAACGTTTCCGTCTGTTGTGCGTGAGAAGGTATCTCATTTTTATTCAGATACAAGTTAGCCCTTGACCGAAATCTCACCTGGTCGTAAGAAATGATGTAGTTAGTCTAAGGCTGAGATCTATAGAGTGCACTTTGACTTTGCTTAGACTTAAGTTTAAGTTAAAACAAGACAGATTTATGCCAGCGGTATAGCGCTGTCTCATTTTAACAGGGTCTTAAGTCTGAGCAAAGTCAAAGGTCAGGTCAATAAACGAATGTATTAGGTTCGGCACGGGGTTCTGCTTCACCGTGGTGTACGCCGCGCTGTTGACCAAGACGAACAGGATCGCGCGCATATTCGACGCGAGCAAACATTCCGCTCGCCGACCCTCGCTCATCTCCCCGAAGTCACAGCTTCTCATCTGTACCATCTTAGTTTCTATTCAGGTATCAAAAACATGTATACAAATGCATCTTTAGAGTTTCGTACCTTAAAAGGACCGTTTCGTACCTCGCTCTTATAGGATCACTTCGTTGTCTGTCTGTCTGTCTCGCACGTGGCCGTTTTTTTAATAAGTAACTAAAACCTATAACATTATAATATATCGTTTCTTTTACAGTTGTGTCACAATTTGATTGAATATCAACTTCAATTATAAACTAAAGCCAGTTCTCAATTAGGTCGAATAGTTTGTCTGTATCGTCTTTCACTAATTAAATGTTATTAACAATCTTGTACTTAATTTGCTTTGAAGCCATGTTTAAGGACCAAGTATTATTTTGGAATATCCAAATTATGGAATCACTTGATAATTTTCATAAGTCTCTCTTAACAGGGACTTATAAAAATTAATTAGTAAATTTTAGTAATAGGATTTAAAGTGGCTTTATTTTTATGAGAAAATCAATAATAAATAACAATCAATCAATCAAAAATAAGAAAAATAAAAAGTTGAAGATCATTGGCTTAAATGAAAACATTTAATTGTTTCATTTAAATGAATGAATTGTACGTTAGCACTATTTTTAGGTAGTAATCGTAGTGGTCTGGCAACTCGCGTCACCGGCGCGAGCCATACACCACTACCCAACCAGGGAGGACAACATGCTGGTGTGCGACTCGTACGTGGACGCGTCCTACACCATAGCCTTCTTCTACCCCGTCGTGCTCATCGTCATCTGCACCGTCTACGCCGTATTGACGAGGAAGATCCCCGAAGCCTTCAACGAAAGTAAACACATTGGTACGTGGCTGCGTTGTAATTAAGAGTTCAAAAATTCATAGGGTTTTCTGTATTTTCATTGTATGCTATCTTCACTTGCTGTGAAGGTTCTGGGAGACCAACTAAGAAGCTAGAGCTAAGAAATTCTTACCGATTTTTTTGGTACAGTGCATTGCTTTATCTGGTGATAGTGTTGAATTGTCAAAAAAACAGTTTGGTTGTTTACTGACAACTTGGAATCATTCCTTGTGTTGTGGGCATGTATAGTTCGCGACAGGTCGAAATGGCAACCGGGCTGGGACACCCCGCACACCCGCACAACCCCCGCGCTAATCCGATGCGGGTGACGCGCGGATGTGCGGAGCGTCCCCCCGCCTCATACCGCGATTGCCATCGTCTGTCGAACTGTCGCGTATTATAGATACAATGTAAATTAGTTATTTATCGTCATTTTGTTTCTCAGAAAATAAGTAAGGATCTTGCTGTATGTTTTCTGTTTTATTGACGTGTATGTTTTGTTCCAGGGTTCACCATGTACACCACGTGCGTCATCTGGCTGGCATTTGTGCCGCTGTACTTCGGCACGGCGAGCCACGTGCCGCTGCGGGTCACCAGCATGGCCGTCACCATCTCGTTGAGTGCCAGCGTCACTCTGGCATGCTTATTTGCACCTAAGGTATCATATTATTATGACAGTTATTAACCGCAGCGGTTTAGCATGGGGGCTGTGCGGGTGTGCGGGGCGTCCCCACCTCAATGGCCATCTCTACCTGTCGCGAACTTATACTTTGTATTTTTCTTTACAATAAAGTATATATAGTGTGACCTCACTGTGTAGGTATACTTATCATTGTAAAGTATTTCAAACGTTTTACCATTTTAAGTCTGAAACGTAATTGAATACAAATTTTATGTTGGGAATTTTAAAATGAATAGAAAAAGTTCTAACGTAAAGCCCGATCTACACAATCACATGATGTCGCGACCGTGAATACACTATTTCCCTCAAGTCTAGACTCGCAAAGTTTCGAAATGTTTCGCAGTCAACCCAGGACCAAGGTCGTAGCCCACTTGCACGACACCGCTCCCGCACGGCAAGCGAATAAACATTCAAATATGGGCTATAGTCGTACTCTGTACATACATATTAGTGACAACATACAATTGCCGAAATCTAACCACTCGGTGGTTGACGTCTCGCTTACCGCGCGCTTCAAGCGAGCGTCCCACGCGTCTACAGCGTGCGGGCCACTCGAGCAAGTTGTACGTGCGCAGTAGAGAGACGACGCACTGCTAGCTGCCATCGCGTGGACAGCGAGCTTGCTGCTAGCTGTCGGCGCGTGGACTACTAGCGGTCACTTCGATTTGAGGCGGAGCCTTGCAGGTGTTGTATGGGAACGGTGTCGTGTAAGTGAGCCATGATCTTTAGACGGGAAACACCGCGAAGTCGCGAATTTTCTACGCTATATTTGCGGCGTTCGCAAGTTTTCGTGGCACGAGTGTAGAAAGGGCATAACAAAATCTGTGTCAGAGTAATATACGAGGTCGAATAATACATTTAAATACATAGTGTTTTATTTATCTGGGACGCTACGGGCAGCTTTCATGTATTTATTTACGTATTTATTTCTATGTTTCCCTTCGAATGGATTAAATCATACCGCAGTTTAGCAACGATACAGTTCTGAAACCTTATTCTTAATTGCGTGCATCGCGCAAATTGTTTTAAAAATTCAAATCAAGATCATGATTTAAATAAATACAGACAAAGCGTGTTCTTAAAACAAAATGGCAATGTGTGACATGAATAGGCGAGTGCACTCCCACCTCCATCATCATTGCTTTCCTTAATGATTGTCATCAAGTGTAAGCCTACCTTTCAATTATAATAAGAAAATGAAGCTAGATGGAACTTGAACACTAATTGTGATGCCACGGTCATCAGACATAAGGATTGTTAGGTTTCTCAATGTTTTAGTTTTCCACGATATTGTTATGAAGGCATCTTCCAGGCAAGCAATCTTCAACCTAGATTGCACCATCGCTTTCCATCAGGTCGGTATAACGATCACCAAACGCAAGCCGACTGGAATAAGAAGAGGTACATAATATATTCGCGAGCAAATTTTTTAAAGCGCGTTATCTAAACTGTATGCTCGCTAAACAATGGTTATAAGTAATTCGACATCTATATTATATCCGCACAAACAAACCCCGGCAAGATCAAAGAGCCCACGCAGAAGAGCCACATCTGCAAATATTATGTCATACGTATTCTTACTAGGACCTTCTAAAAATAAATTAGTTGCTGGTCATAGAACAGTTGCTGGTCGAGTTATGGAGTGATATTACCGATGGACGTCTAGTAGTAGTAGAGTTTTAAGTGTGTAAAATGATGATAGTAAAAAGAGTACCTAGCTGGGCTTGTTGTGGGCTTCTTCTTAAACCAACCTGGAAACTAACAGTAAAAGCTGCCGTTCCACTGTTCGTTCACATCACTTCAGTTGCGAGTGAAAGCTACCATCTACTCGTATCGCTGGTCAAGTACAGGTGGGAATATCATTGCTGGAAGGGGGTTTTAGTCGGTAGGAGTCCGACACTATCTGATTCGGATGTCTATGAGGATTTTCTTCTCTAAGCAAAAAAAAGTCAAGTAAGACTACGGCGAGTGGCCCGGTCGCGCCGACTCTAACACAGCTTCAATAACGAGGGCGCCACTGAGTCTGCATCGCCGACACTAGCAGCGAGTAATGATATATTTTATACTCTCTGCTCTATTAATTGCAGCCGAATTTATGCTTGAAATCTAAATAAACGGAAAAGGTGACTGACTGACTGACTGGTTGATCTATCAACGCGCAGTTGAAATTATTTGTTGGAGGGCTTCAGACAGATATTATGACGCAGACATCCGCTAAGAAAGGATTCTTGAAACTTTGACCCTCAAGAGGATCGAATAAGAATTTGAAATTTGAGTATGTCCATGCGGATGAAATGTGCATGAAATCGCGGGCAAATACAGCATCATCCAAACCTGCGCGACCAAAGCGACATAACATCCTTGTTGTAGATGTACATAATCCTGATCCGGCCGGAGCGCAACGTGCGCGGCAACCTGATGCCGTCCAAGTGGCGCGGAGGCGCGGCGCGCGGCGCGGCGCCCGGCGCCGTGTGCGCCGCCATCGTGGGCGCCGCGCCGCTGCCGCGACACACGCCCTCCACCGACCTGTCCACTCTCGACACCACTGGTCAGTAGGACAAAGCGACATAACATCCTTGTTGTAGATGTACATAATCCTGATCCGGCCGGAGCGCAACGTGCGCGGCAACCTGATGCCGTCCAAGTGGCGCGGAGGCGCGGCGCGCGGCGCGGCGCCCGGCGCCGTGTGCGCCGCCATCGTGGGCGCCGCGCCGCTGCCGCGACACACGCCCTCCACCGACCTGTCCACTCTCGACACCACTGGTCAGTAGGACAAAGCCCGAAAATAGCCTGTTACATTTGAAAATACGGCCTTTTTAAGCCTCCTAAAACATGGCTCAAGTTTAAAAAATAGTTGATTCTCGCAATTTATCTTGTGAACAATTTTAAGTAAGTATCAATTTCTTTCAGAACGCTCGACGTCGACCGACAGACAAGTTCAAACGGACGACCCAAACGCGACACCAAAGAACGGTGCCATCGAACGCAATGGTCTGTGCTTGGACCCTAAGAAGTTGGCGGAGCTCGGAGGGCTGCCAGGGTTCGAGGAGGCGAGCGGCGCGGCGCTGCGGCGCAGGGCCACAGCGGAGCCCGTGATGAGGGTGGCGGTGGCGGTGGTGGGCGCGCGGCCGCCCTTATAGCGCGTCGCGAGACCGCCGCGCCTGCCGGTGCTCGTGTGAACGGTGTTACTTTGCGTGGGGAGAAACTTAGATCAATAAAAGAAATTGGTACTTACTTGGTTAAACTTGTCATAGTTCGGCATTCGGCAAATCAACTGGCCACACAAATCGCCCATCGAATTATTATACACTAACATACGATACGGTGAATTTCTTATGTTAGGCAAAGGTTTAATAAGTTTGGCAAATCAGCCAGCCGGCAGAAACGATGTTATGTAACAGCGAATATATCCCGGTAGTATCTACTATCCCGGAAAACCAAAGAGTACGTGCGGAATTTTCAAAAATTTATATTCGCACTAATTTTATTATTCCTTCTATGAAATCTGTAACTAGCCAAACTAATATCTTGAAAAGATGAACTACTTTTACCAAATTGATAGAACTAAAGGGAAAACATACTTTTAACATGCAACTTAAATATGAAGATACGTTGCATCGCTGTCAGCGTTTGCAATTTGATTATGTTCACAGAAAATATTATATTTTTACTTAAAAAAACACGCGTCACGTTTTATGAGGTTCCATCGAGTGTTCAAAGTATTAGATTACAATATAGCCATTAATAATTTAGACATTTTCTCCTAATTTATATTTATATATCCTATTTGTTCTTCTATTTTTTTGTACAACCGAATAAGCTCTCATTTCTTTATTAATCTAAGGTGATAAGTGACACTTAATTCAAAGCAATGAAAGCTCAAGAGAGCGAAAAATAGATTAGAGTGGAATAAGATGTTTCGAAATAATGAAGTTATTTAAGAGAAATAATCGAAATAGAAAATATATTTTCTCACTTAAATATGAATTTACTCTCTCGAGTTTAAGTGGTCACCTGTCAAGCACTAAATATTATACAGACTAACAATGTGAGCACTGTGATGTTCAGAACTAAAAGCATCATCCAAACCTGCGCGACCAAAGCGACTACCATGCGATCCCCATGGTATTTTGATGGCGCCATGTACATCTACGCGATTACAACAGTCACGTAGGTTTGCACGACGCGACGTATGGATTCGCGTCGTAGGCGCTCACAATCGCGTCCATCCCGCGTTCACAACGCGCAGGTGTGGCTGTAGCTTTAACCAAAAGAAGTTGAAGTTATCGCTGTCAAAGTGTTAGTAAAAAGTGTAAAATAATTCTATTTCTTACTGTGTATATTTTTCTTTTTAAGGATATTAGCCATGTTAATTAACCGACTTCCAAAAAAGGAGGAGGTTCTCAATTCGTCGGGATCTTTTTTTTTTTTTTTTTTTTTTATTTTTTTTTTATATTTTTTATGTATGTTCCCCGATTACTCAAAGACCCCTGGACCGATTTGGAAATATTTTTTTTTGTTTGAAAGGGTATACTGTGCAGGTGGTCCCATATAAATTTGGTGAAGATCTGATGAATATCTTCGGAGATGGAGAACAGAACTCCTCAATGGATAGGAGCAAATTGCTCGCGATCAGTGTAATAGCTTAGTAAACAGTAGGGTTTTAACTGGGCACAGCATATTATAGTACAGTAGGGCCACTAAAAATTGTGAAATAAAAAATTTTCAAAAGAAAAATAAAACCGACTTCAAAAACGACAAACACTAAAAAGTAAAAAATAACTTTTGTTTAGCTACACGTGTAATGCACCTAGGTATGAAGTCGGGCGAGCTTCACTCTTGGATTTCAAATTTTGTTTTAATATGCTCGCTCGACTTCATACCTAGGTGCATTACACGTGTAGCTAAACAAAAGTTATTTTTTACTTTTTAGTGTTTGTCGTTTTTGAAGTCGGTTTTATTTTTCTTTTGAAAATTTTTCATAACTAATATTCTCCTCTCCCCTAAGCGTAAAGCTTGTACTAGGAGTGGGTACGACAATAGTGCAACGGGTGGGGTTTGAACCGCCGACCTTTCGGTTTTAAGTCCGCCCCTTAACCGTTGAGCTATTGAGGCTCATAGTAATGTACATATGCATCGCAAATGAACATTATTATATTTTCGAGAAGATTATCGAACAAAATTATGTGATACTAATTTTTAAGTTATTGTTAGCTGTTTTCAAATTAAATATTAATGAAAAATACGATGTCTTTCATTTACTAATTTAAAAAATCCTATTATAGTCTTGCAACAAATTAAAAACGACTCAACTATGTTGAATTGCATTGAGTTGAAATCTTGGATGAATTAATTTGAATACCTACCTACCTATATAGGAATTTAAAATGCAATCTACGTGGACAAAGTCGCGGACATAAGTTAGTGTATCATCATCATCTACCCATCGCCGGCCTACTACTAAGCACAAGTCTCCTCTCAGAACGAGGGCATAGGGCTATGCCTGCCACGTTGGCTCACTGTGGGTTGGCAGACGTCACACTCCTTGGAGATCTTCACGAACTGTCAGGCGTGCTCCTCACGTTTTGTATCACCGTTATCGCGCATAACTCCAAAACGCGGGGATCGAACCCTGAACTCCTGAATAGAAGCCCGACGACGCCTTAACCACTAGTTCACTATAGGCAAATAAAATATATGTATAGACACATTTTAATGTATGTAAAATATACATAGATACTTACGTTTTAAAATTAATTTATGCAGCCAGGATGTAAGTAGGTGATTGATAATAGAAAATGTTAATTATAATTAAAAAGTAATTTTGCTTTCTGTACAAAAAAAAAAAACATCTTTTTGAATAAAAAGTATCAACTCACTCAAATTGCTAACATAACTTTTTACCGAGCACCTATTTTTGTGGTCTAAAATGGTTGTAATACAAAACTTTTATTTATACTTAACAGCACTCGTTACAATATCCCAAAGCCGTGTCAATAATGCACAGTTGCTGCCTCCGTTAAACCCGCCGCCGGAAAACACCAACTCTGACTTTATCAGTCTCGCCAACAGGTACGGGTTTCAGCCTTTACAGCACGAAGTCACCACAGACGACGGCTACATCCTCACGCTCTTCCATATCCCAGGCAGGAGCAAGTACCCCGTGTTATTCACTCACGGGTTAGCAGATGCTGCAGATCTTTGGTTGCTGAGAGGTGAGAACTCTCTGGGAGTAACACTAGCGAACGAAGGCTATGATGTCTGGTTCGCAAACTCAAGAGGCAACAGATACTCAAGAAGACACGTTTCTCTCGATCCAGACAACAATGCAACATACTGGAACTTCAGCTTCCACGAAATGGGCTACTACGATCTCCCCGCGATCATAGACAGAATCTTGAACGAAACACAGAAACCTTCCGTAACAGCCATCGGGCATTCCAGAGGAAATCTAATGTTCTACATCCTCGGCGCCACCAGACCGGAGTACAACTCCAAGGTGAACGTGATGATATCGCTGGAACCGATCTGTCACTTGACTAACACTAAGCCTCCAGTGATGACAATCTTGCAAGCAGTACCATTTATTGACCAATTATTCAACAGCCTCAATATTACAATAACAGAGTTTTTAGGTTATAACAGCACGATGACAAGACTGGTTCGAGCTTATTGTACGTACCCCAACATCGGTAATGAATTATGTCTGAATACCATAATTTTCCCTTTATTTGGATTCGACGAGAAAGAGCTAGAGCCGTCTTTCGTGAATGTGTTCATATATCACTTTCCTGCGGGAACTTCTTGGATGGAAGTCTTGCACTTGTCGCAGCTGACAAGAAAAGATTTTTCGCAATTCGATTATGGAACTGCTCAGAATGTTTTAGTGTACAACTCTTCAGTTCCACCGGCGTATAACCTGACGCTGGCCACGATGCCGTTCGCTCTGCTGGCTGGAAGGAACGACCGTCTGTCGACGCTCCCGGACGTGGGCGTGCTGAGGAAGCAGCTGCCGAATGTGGTGGACTACACAGTCAACCGGCGCGCTTTGTTCAACCACGCAGACGCCGTCTTGGGAAGGCACATGCCTGATTATCTGTTCCCTGATATACGACGAGTGCTAAAACGATACAACAAACGACCTTAAATAATGATTAATAAAAAATAACAGTGATCACCGTTAAAAATAATCGAGCTTTTTAGTTTAGTAAATCAATATAAGGAAATTATGTATAAGGATGTCAATAAAAGATTGCTGCAATTTTGAAAGCTATCATGATTCGATACATTCTACTGTTATAGCCAGTGATATTAAATTATTATGTTGAATGATTCAATGTCACTTTCATTGATATAGGATATACCTAAGTTAGCAATCTTTTGGTTGCTAACTTCTCTCCGACGAAGTGTAATCTAGTGTTCGCAGCTGTAGCTACATGGCTACAACATTTTGATTCAATTATATAAAAACTGAGATAAACATATAACATGGAATTTTTTATGATTATCTTGACTTTATTTACAGCTCTAGAAGCATAATCAAAGAGTATTCTTACCAGGTTTATAACGAAAGCAAAGTTTCCTAAAAGAAACGAAAGAAAAATTATATCACCAGTATTTAGTTCTGGAGATAAAGTAAAGTTTTTTTACTGACATTTGAATTTCTAGCTAAGTTTTGACAACAAGGATGATCAGATATTATAAGAATTCACATTGTAAATAACTTTCGTCATAATATCAACAGTCATGTAATAGCTGGATGTTTTTGGGTTCAAAAATTAAAACGAAGTTTTTGAAGGTTGTAACACTGTACTTATAACAGCTGTTATTTTAACTTTTAAAATAACACAAGTGTTTCGAAAACCGTACCTGTGTGTGTTTATTTTACGCGTATCATCTGCTTTTTATTTATTAAGTAATTTGAGTGTGACGAGATAAAATAACATGCTACGCCAATCACCAAAATAAATAATAAAAAGTATTTTTTGGAGTTCTCGTTTCATAACTCAAAATGTATATCTATGTATTTTTTTAAGTAAATTATAGGAATGCGCTTGTCTGCAATCACACCAAAAAACTAAGTGGTGCATGCCCGGGATTGAACCTTGGTTCCCCCAACTGGAAGGCCGATGTCCTAACTACTAGGCAGTTCAACTTTTGTTGGCATCAAAAGCACGGCGCGAGATGGAATATCGATGTGTCTACTTTAAAATTGCCCTGAATCAGTGAGAACTCACATACGGAATCAAGCCAAAGTCTCGGTCTCCACTCTCTTCTTCAATTCTCTTCTTCTCTTCTCTTCTTTTTCTCTCACACATGTCTTACGCACCTCTTAATTAAATAGAAGAAAGATTTGGAGGTGTTATGCAAAAGAAAGAATACGGAACCAACTGCCTCTGAGTCAACGTTGCGCATGAATTTCTTGAATAAATTATTATTATCATTAGCTATCACCAACTGAGAAAAACATATGTAACGAAACCATACAACCATGTGGACATCGCTGTCGCTCTGGTTAACCGTGACAATCATCACCACAAAGCAAATTGGTTACATGTCCACTGAAGATTTTCCAGAAGATGGGGAATTGGACTCTATAGGACTCGCCACAAAATATGGACACCCGCCGATACAATACAACGTGATCACAGAAGATGAGTACATTCTTGCTGTGTACCGGCTCCCGGGTAAAGGTAATGGTACTCCTATATTATTCACGCACGGTCTCATGGATTCCACGGATACCTTCTTGATGAGAGGAAACACCTCCCTCCCGATCACTCTCGCCAACAAGGGCTACGACGTGTGGTTGGCCAACACCAGAGGCAACAGATACACCCGAAGCCACCGGCACCTCGACCCCGACACCGACCCTGCATTCTGGAACTTTACCTTCCACGAGATGGGCTACTACGACCTCCCAGCTATCATTGACCTCGTTCTGAACGAGACCGGCGCAAAGAATCTAACCGCCATCGGGCACTCCCAGGGTAACACTGTATACTATGTACTCGGCTCGGAAAGACCAGAGTACAACTCGAAGGTCAATGTTTTGATAGCACTCGCACCGATGGCGTATGTGCACAACACTCCCCCACCTGTATCTACCATAGCCAAATTGACACCGATTATTACTAAACTCGCCAAGGATCTTAACATATATGAATTACTCGGAGACACCACTGTGTTAGGCCAGATTTCTCATAAGCTATGTTCCGTACCAGTTATCGGTTACACATTATGTGGTTATGGATTGTTGTACCCTTCAGTAGGTTCCGATCCTACGGAGTTGGAACCGGAGTTCTTCCAAAACCTCGCTCCACATTACCCCGGAGGAAGTTCCGTCGTGAGTCTCTTGCATTACTTGCAAGTGGGGTACAGAAAGACGTTCGCGCAGTACGATCACGGAAGCGAAACTAATCAAAAGATTTACAATTCTTCAGAGCCTCCAGTGTATCAGTTGGATCGAGTCACAATGCCGATAGCTCTGTTCGCCGCCGCGAACGATAGATTCTCCTCTGTAGCTGATGTGGAAATACTGAGGAAACAACTGCCAAATGTCGTGTACTACCTCCTGAATCCTCGTTTGATCTGCAATCATGTAGACTACGTGTGGGGGCGAACCGCGTCTAATTACTTGTATCCGCACATAAACATCATGCTGAACCGCTACAACCCCTTGTAGAGGCTGATCTATCTGTGCTGAAGCCCGTCTACTGAAGCTGTGGAATGAGAGAGTAGTGAGAAGTGTAGCGTAGTATCCCTGTGACTGAAGCCATGCTGAGCAAATAGAAGACGTGTATTTTGTGCAATTCTATCGTTAATACTTTCTTAACATCGCCCTGCTCCGCTCCTCTCCATTCCTCTCTATTCCTCTCCACTCCAGTGGATAGGCACCTTAAATCTTAAGAAGTACAAGTCACCTTCGTACTATAATAATATTACTTCGTACTATAATTGTAACTCACAAATAAACTATAAAAAATATCATTGTATTACATCAGTTTGTGAGGTTGACGATGTAAGGAAAGGAAAGACAACGAGCACGTACTAGTACCTTTTATTGATTAGTTTTATTTCTGTTTGAACCTTATGTCATATCCATGTTATCTAGTACTTCTAAAAACTTTTAACCCGAATAAAAGTTATTTTCAGTAAACTGATTTCAAACGCCACTACAACTTTAGAAGTATATTTAAAAAAAAAAACCGTGTAATTTTTTTTTTTCAATCAAGATGTTTCCACGGGATTTTATAAAAAACTGTATAATAAAAGAAGTTATGAATCCAATATTCTGTCTTGTGGAACAGGTACCTTCAATAGTAATAAGTATTTTTAGAAATACGTGAAAGAGGCAATATTATTTCTGTGAAAGCTGGAAGAGCAGCGTGGGAAGACAAAGAAAATAATAAAACATCAAGTGTCTCTCATGTTATTTTTAACCCCCGACCCAAAAAGAGGGGTGTTATAAGTTTGACGTGTGTATCTGTGTATCTGTGTATCTGTGTATCTGTCTGTGGCATCGTAGCGCCTAAACGAATGAACCGATTTTAATTTAGTTTTTTTTTGTTTGAAAGGTGGCTTGATCGAGAGTGTTCTTAGCTATAATCCAAAAAAATTGGTTCAGCCGTTTAAGAGTTATCAGCTCTTTTCTAGTTTTCTTGTAGAAAAGAAGGTTAGATAACCGTTAGGTTCTTAATATTATGTCAATAGACAAATGTCAAGCTGTCAAGATGGACGTTGCCTAAATACATAATTATTTATTTGAAAATGATGTTTTGGAAAACTCAAATACTTTGGATCGTCGGGGGTGTTATAAATTTTTAATTTACACTTGTTAGCCCAAGTGTTTAGTATGATTTGTCAAATTAAATTAGCTGTGGTAAGACAAGTGTGAATTAAAAATTTATAACTCCCCCGACAAGTGAAGGTTACAGTAACTAGAAAAGAGCTGATAACTTTCAAACGGCTGAACCGATTTTCTTGGATTATAGCTAAGAACACTCTCGATCAAGCCACCTTTCAAACAAAAAAAAATACTAAATTAAAATTGGTTTATTAGTTTAGGAGCTACGATGCCATAGACAGACACACACGTCAAACACCCCTCTCTTTGAGTCGGGGGTTAATAAAAAAAAAAGATTCCGATGAATTGAGAACCTCCTCCTTTTTTCGAAGTCGGTTAAAAATACATCAAGGTAATACTAACTAACTAATACCAGGTAAGTTCAATTTCGAGAAAAAGGTCAGCCGTCGAATCCACTTCGGCTGGGCAGCGTTTGGGAAGTTTTGAGATTATCTTCTCGTCCAACATTTCTCAGCTTGGTGAACAAAGTATTTATAAAGTGCGTGTTGTGTGTGTGTTTTGGAGTTATGTGCCTTTTAAGCAATCAAATGAAGGAAAATATCGTGAGAAAACCTGCCTGCCTGAGAGTTCTCCAGAATGTGCTCAATAGTGTGTGTGAAACTATCAACCGCGACCCAGCCAGCGACGACCATCGAGGCGGACCCTCCACCAGGGTACTGCCCCCCCCCCCCCCCCCCCCCCGTTAATGGTATCTTACCATACCATGGTAAGATACCATTAACGACCTAGCTCTCACTTCAATACTAAGTAAAATACTGAGACCTGGATCCGAAAGACCCATTAGCGACTGCTTGAGTGTTAACTAAATTTTTTTGAATTACTGTTTTCTACCATGAGTTCTTAATTAAGCCCTTTTGTGTCGAGAATATTTGATTTTCACTCCCCGTTGTTTCTGTTTTCAAAACTCAAAGACTGATTGTGAGAGATTGAATTTGATTACGAATTTACAATTGGAAGCTTTGTAGAGCTTTCGTTTGTAGTGCTTTGTGTTTTCATTTAATAAAAGGTTTCAAAAACAGGAGATTATCATTTCGAAGCGTATTACTAGATATATGTATAACTAAAAAGGTGCGGGAAAGCGAGTGACGTGCGGTTGTGCGTCACCTCGCCTCATCCTCCGATTGCCATCTCGACCGGTCGCGTACTATGATGTATATATAATATTATGTCATACGTAATACCTACCCGGGACTTCCGTGGATTCAGGTTTTTAAAAATTCTTCACGAATTATTTGATTTTCTTAGATAAAAAGTGACCTATTTCCCTCCTCGGGATGCAAGTTATTGTAATATGTAGGTTGCTTACGCGATGAATTTGAACAAAAGGTGATACAAAATTATTTAGGTTAGATTAAGAAATATTATTAAAACAATAGCATGTAAGATTTCGAGATAATTACTGTTTAGTCCCTTAAGGGTCGATCATAAGCCTTCACCAATTAAAGACGTCTACCACAATGCCTTCCATCATTTTAAATCCACCAATAGTTTTAATATTTCATGGCGACCCTGCCAGGATATATTGAGTACCAAGCTGTACCAAGTTTCGTCAAAATCGGTTAAATGGATGGGCGTTGAAAAGTTAGCAGACAGACATAATTATACGCAATTATGGACTACGTGGGTAAAGTCGCGGGAAAAGTTAAGTGACGTGAAAGTCCCAGGCGGTCACTACTTAGTTTAATTTTTTAAAGTACTTATCTATTAATTTTTCCATTTTACGAAGTTCCTCAAACCAATTGTTATAATAACGTTTGTTTATAGTCTTACTTATTAGTTTTCATCCCACTGACTGCTGCCAAAATTTCTTTCTGCATAAATTAAGTCAATAAAAATGGGTAGACTTTGGCTTGGCACCAAGTTTCAACGAACAGATGGTGCACTGTCTTTTATAGGCTTAAAAATAGTATCCAAAGATTACGACTAAGTACTATTAGGCCTAGCTTTTGTAAAAATGTGCCTATGCCTATTCATTTATTTAAACCTTTTAGGCCATGTTATAGTGATATTCGTGGTTCTATAAATAAGTGGTAATGGTCTAGCAGTTAAGACTTGGTCGTCTTATTTGGGAGGTCTGGGGTTCGATTCCGGGTACGCATCTTTAACTTTTGGGAGTTCTAACGTAGATTTAGGTTTTTCGAATTCCCGTGGGAACTCGTTGATTTTCCGGGACAAAAGTAGCCTATTATCCAGGATATTAACTATCTCCATTTAAAATTTCAGCCTAATCCATCTAGCAGTTTTTGCGTGAAGGACTAACAAACGCCTGTGAAGTGTGACACTGCGTTAGGAGCAAATTAAAATATATCACTTGCTTTATCAGTGGCGCAAAACACCGTGAGGTAACGTCCTAAGAGTCCCACACAATCTTCAAAGTTCATCAATCCGCACTTAAGGTGGAGACAAACTAGGGGATGCGGCCGTAGCCGCGGTTGACAGCCGCGACTGGTAGTTATGCATAGTCGCTTACGAGATATCTCTTTTTTTTAAACAAGAATATTAGCCATGCTAATCATGACTAATACTCCCTTTTCCCCTCCAATTAAGCGTAAAGCTTGTGCCAGCAGTGGGTACGACAATAGTGCAACGGATGGGGTTTGAACCGCCGAACTTTCGGAATTCAGTCCGCTCCTTAACCGTTGAGCTATCGAGGCTATAAAACTATCTCTCGGACGTCCGAGCGCTCAATGTTATGTCCGATAGTTTGCACACTGTGTACTATGTATTATTATCCAGATACCTGTAAGTCGCGGCTCTCAGCCGCGTCCGACAATTTGTTTGAGGCTTTAGCCAGCCTGCTGGACTGTGGCCTATCCTTCTCATTCTGAGAGGAGACCCTTGTTTAATGCGTTGAGATGAATCAATATACTACGACGAACGAAGAAATAAACTTTTTCACATAACTAAATAACCTCGCATACTATTTTAAGTACATAATAGAGCATAAACATTTTTTAATTAAAACGGCAAACTGGCGGCTAACCTTGGAGTTATACAGCAAAAGGCACAAGTGATCTTTTGGTAGCATTTGACCCATTTAGCTATGAACTGACACTTCAACGAAAGCGTTTGCTGAAGAGATATTAAAATGTTTTCACTGGATAAAATTTAATTTTCGAAATCTGCAGTAGTATTTAAGGTTCCGTATCCAAAGGACTCTAGTACTAAGCCTGTGCTGTCCGTCCGTCTGTCTGTCAGCGGGCCGTATCTCATGAACCGTAAGTAGAGAGTTACATAGAGTTGCTCATAGAGAGAGAGAGAGAGAGAGAGCAAGAAATGTATTTCTATTGCCGCTATAGCAACAAATAATTAAAATCCAAGATGGCGAATTTTAAAATGGCCGCCATGCAAAATAAATTTATAAGTACTTAGTGTTACATCCTTTAGTATGGTACGGAATCGTTCGTTTGCTAGACCGACTCGCACTTGACCGTTTTTTAAGCACTCTTTTGTATAAGACCATTAATTTATCTTGCCTTGTAAGAGCTATTACCTACTGCAATTAGTGAAATGCCAAAGAAAACTTGTTTGAATTCTTGGCATTGGGGGCCTCCTTCAAGTTTTACAAGATCGAAGAAAATAAAAAATTGGTCAAGGACGAATGACTCGCGCACGAAGGGTCCCGCACCATCGTACAGGAAATAAAAACTTTTAAATTTTTGAATTGTCATGGTGGCCATTTTGAAATATTTACAGTACAACCAAATTAATAATGCGCATGCAGATCATCGGTAATTGTCTTATTCCGAATCATTGAATCGTAAGAGCCCTAAACAATGCACTTGCATTTTGCACCTTGTTATGAACAAATAGGAGTCAATATCATGTGTGTCATACGACCGTTGCCGAACAGTGACGAACATTTCTATGCGCATTATTAATTTGGTTGTACTGTACTGTTTGTTGTAATTATAGCGGCAATAAAATTTTAAAATTTTAAATCTCTACCTATTACGGTTCACGAGATACAGCCCGCTGACAGACAAACAAATGGAGGGATGGATGGATATAGCAGAGGCTTAGTAATAGGGTCCCGTTGACACCCTTGGCCCTTGGAGCACCTTCGGGTACGGATTTCATCTAAATTCGTCATAACATAGAAACTAGAAACAGGATTGGACGCAATTTATTCGATTGACAAAAATGCGAAAACATATGCAAATATGTAGATTTTCAAGTGTTAATCGGAAAGTAATTTATTTTGTAGGTTTTTCATTAACAGAGCTCTCTCCGTCACTTACTCCATACAATCGTAGTTCCCATTTCATTTGAATATTAAGCAACCAAAGTCCATGAAATTTTGCAGACATAGTCTAGAAACTAATATCTGTGTCTGTGGTGTTTTAGATTTTTCTAAAAATATGTAGTTTTAAAATTACAGGGGCTCAAAGATTTGTATTTTTCTTTAAAAAAAGGCCCAACTTTGTGCTCGTTTTTCTAGACAACGAAGCAATTTAATGAAATTTGGAAAAACCACAGACCTAGAAAATTTAATGAATATTATGTAGTAAAAAAATTATCGTTATAAATTTTATATTGTTATAATTATGTGGGAACTACGAAAACCAGAAATTACACCCAGAAATCTTGAAAATTTCGTGCTGTCTCGATTTGTGCAAGCGGGGTGGTGAAGTGCGGGGGACGACACGTGAAACTGACAGAAACGGACAGTCTAAACACACGGGCCACATTTAGACTGCACCCGACTCCAAACTTGTCGATAGGTCTAACTAAATACATTTCAACTTGCGTTAGACGTATGCGTTACCTACTCAGACGTTGCCTGTAGATAAAAATATGTCTCATGTTTGCTGGCAATAGCGCATGCATCAAACCCTGCAAGTTGCAACTCTCTTGCAACCTATTCCTCACGCAATACGCACAGCTTTAATATTATAATTTTTGACAATGTATACTGTATGTAATGCCATATCACAGGTCACTCTCTGATTTATTGCTAACAATTTACTTCCAAATGCAAAGAAATCTAAGTGTGTTGAATTCACACTGCCCAATACCAGGACCTTAAATGACATAAATTCATTGATAAATAATCATATGTTGAAAATAAAGGAGAACCCCGTGTTTCTCGGTATAATGTTAGATGCAAAGCTTCTATGGAACACCCACATATCAACACTTGATGGTAAACTCAGCTCTGCTGCTTACACTGTTAGAAAAATTCGACAGTAACTTTACTAAACTTTAGTAGTCAGGTCCCCTGCAACATCAGGATTGAGGAGTTGGAATCCAAATTTTTTATTGAACAATGTCGCAAACTTTCTTTATCGATTAAAAAAACTACCCAAAATTACGCAGTTAGGTTACCTGCCAAATTTCATGGTTTTGAGTCAACGGGAAGTACCCTAGAGGTTTTCTTGACAAACACGACAGACAGAGAGATAGACAACAAAGTGATCCTATAAGAGTTCCGTTTTTCATTTTGAGGTACGAAACCCTAGAAAACGTAGGAACGGCATTCCGAACCAGTGGTAAATTTTTCTGACCATCCAAAAACACTTTGAAGTTTACCTAAAAGTTTACAGGAATAAAAATTTATCATTGTATTCCATTCCATTTCATTCTATTCCATTCTGTTCAAAGATAAATAGATAATAAAAATATTTGTCACCGAAACAATAATTTACGATACATCGACCAATATCAATTTTACTGATGACAATCTGACTATTACCAAAGTGAACGACTACTATAATATCTATTATATACGACTAACATAATATGTATTATAAATTGTGTGCCGTTTGCATTCTCACTAGGTTCTCATTAAGTTTGTTTTATTTGGTTAAACTTTCTGGCATTTATATTGTTATGACGTTTAATTGGCAAACAGACTGTTTATTGGCTGAAACTCAAAAATTCAGCCAATCACAACAAAGAAAATATTGTAATAATGATTGATGCAGCTTTCTGTAATTGAAAACAAAATATTTGACATTAACTTGAATGTGACAGTGTTTTCCGAATAGGGTTGCCAGAGGCCCCGTATTTTACTGGTTACCCCGTATGTCAGGATAGAGAAACCGGTAATTATGAAAATAAAATACGGGGCAAATAAAACTAAATATTTTTAGGGTTCCGTAACTCAAAAGCAAAAAAAAACTCTTATAGGATCACTTCGTTGTCTATCAGTCTGTCTGTCTTTCCGTCTGTCCGTCTGTCCATCTGTCCTTCTATCCGTCTGTCATGTGTTCATGAACAAATATTAGTATTTTCAATTTTCAAAGTAAGATAACTACATATATCAAGTGGGTTATCATATGAAAGGGCTTTACCTGTTCATTCTAAAACAGATTTTTATTTATTTTTATGCATATTTTTTTTAATGCATAACAGTTTTTGATTTCTCGTGTAAAATGTCGAAAAAAATACCCGAATCGGAACCCTCGGTGCGTGAGTCTGACTCGCACTTGGCTGGCGAAACCGAACACTGACGTTATGTCCAGTAGAAAGAATATTTTCCTTTTGCGGCAATGCGTAGCCGAAACCCACTCGATATTGATCATGGTCGTAGCCAAGGCGGCGGGGCTTGGTTTGAGGATGTTAGCCTTTTTTTATACAAGTTAGCCCGTGACTTTAATCTTTTCTAGTGGTAAGTGATGATGCAGTCTAATTTCTTGGCCGTTAGGGCCATACTAACCATATAACTAGCCATGACCGAAGCCTCCCACCAGACCAGTAATTTAGAAATGGCGACTGCGCCTGGGAAGCCGTCAAAAACCTAAGCCTAAAATAATACTTACACTATTTCTTGCATTTGCTTACCAATTTTTTTTGGAAATATATCAAACATTTCGCGCTCACTTCACTCGCGCTTTGAATTTGTATTACTTGGTGTAAGCCCCGCAATTTCGTTTGCATGAATTTAGAGTTTTAAAAATTCCGTGGGGGATTTTCCGGGCTAAAAAGTTTATGTCTGGGATGCAAGTTACCTCTGAATAGTAAGTACCAAAATTTTGGTAAAGAAGATGGGCCGTGAAAGGGTAACAAATAGATAGGCAAATAGATATACTGTCGTATTTGTAATATTAGTATGGATAGGGAGCTTTAAAAATAAAATCTTGCTATGGCTAAACTCGTTTCCCTTTCACTTTAATTCTTTCTGTAATTGAACCAAAAACACTTACGCTCACTGCGCTCGCGCTTTTTTATTGTTGTATTTTATCTCACTGTCAAATTGAAAGGCGAAATTCCACTAACCAGGTAATTAGCCCATAAAGTTGAGCGAATGTTTTTTTCCTCATGACAGGATTCAGTTCCGGCCCTGATAAAACCTCTCCCGAAATCGATTCCTGGCTACGGCCATAGTATTGATACTGTGAAGGTGGAATTACAAGTTAAATGTAAATTTAAGTTAAAATGCAAAGATTGTATGCATGAAATGTATAACATTTTGCTTTACAAAACTAGAGTTTTTAAAAGCTATTTAAATAAATAAATCTTTTATTTAAAATCACATTGCAAACACAGTTCACCAATCAAGACACGGCAACATACAGAGAAAAAATACAAAACTTACAAATAAACTGAAATATCTAAATAGGCTTTCCATGCATTTCAGAGAGAACCACCGCCTATTTCTTCAAATACTTCAAATTTTTAAATTTCTTCAAATCTAAACCCCGTATTTTTGATGGTGGTAGCCTGTAAATCAAAAAGAGGCAGGTGGCAACCCTACTTGCCACATGACATTACAGAATGAAAAATTGTTTTCATTACTCGGTAAGCCTACTGCCATAGTTTCACAGAAAGTGTGACGGTAGTTGTGACCTCTGATTGGTCGACTCTCTTTCACTATTTGCTAAAATTGATGATTGCAACAACAATTTTTTCTTTTTTGTAATCAAAAACAGAACACGGACGTCATACAGGTTGACTAATTGCAATCATTTCTGACCGGCTAACATTGTTCCGCTAGTGGCTCAAACTCACTGTCGCAGCAAGAACATGGTAAATTCAGCCAATCACAGCAATTAGAATTGGTTATCACAAATGCACCGATCTAGGAACCGAGAATACACGAACCAGGGCAGATAGAGATGAGAACAATAATATCATACGTAGGAAATCGACGGGGGATCGTTGACAATGATCCTCTTAATATGTATAAAACCGTACAGCTTAAAAGGAGTGGTTTTGACATATTATAAATGGATAAAACCAATTTCCAAAAGCATCATGAAATTGTTTTTTGTTTAATAGGCCTTATTTTTAACAGGGCTCTCTCCGTCACTCGTTTCATACAATCGTAGTTCCAATTTCATTTGAATATTAAGCAACCAAAGTCCATGAAATTTTGCAGACATATTCTAGAAACTAATATCTGTGTCTGTGGTGTTTTAGATTTTTCTAAAAATATGTAGTTTTAAAATTACAGGGGCTCAAAGATTTGTATGAAAATTTTTAAGACCGCATAACTTTGAAACCGAATATTTTAACAGAAATCTGGAAAACCACAGACATAGAAATTAGTTTCTAGAATATGTCTGCAAAATTTCATGGACTTTGGTTGCCTAATATTCAAATGAAATTGGAACTACGATTGTATGAAACGAGTGACGGAGAGAGCCCTCTTAAAAGGCTTATATAGATCATTTTGATTCTTTTTCTCCCGTTGCGGGAACTGCCTTTTACCCGACTGCGTCAAAAATGGTCATGTGTTCACTACATGTTTGTCTGTTCCTTCCTGAAGGTTAAATGAAGTGGGGTGTCATTGAATAAGTATTTTAAAAGCATAGCTTTCTTAGACCACGACTCAGAAGTACCTAACCCTAGCGGCCTAGGCTGTGCGTTGATAGATCAGTCAGTCAGTCAGGACAAATCGTTTTATACGTGTGTATGTAGGTACTAAATATAGATTTTAAAACATCCCGATAAGCCCGGGACAAATTTATAGTCTATCCTGAAAACTGAGTTGGTGGACTTGGCCACAGCACGCAGACCTTTGAAATTGAAATGTACACGAGGGTGTATGTTATTGAAATGTTTGTGAATAATGTATACGATTTCCCGCCGCCACCGCGCGTAGCGATGTACTGATTGCTAATTTTAAATCATTTTCATTTGATGAAATTGGAATTATTCTTTACAGTGATTTCACAGGCTCATTTTCATGGTAAAATATTTCTCTATTATCGCACTTAAAATCGCTCGCTTAGACTAGGAATTCTGATCAAGATCAATTGTGATGATGCGTCAATCGCTGATATTATGTAGGTTGATTTCAGGAAAAGTATATTTTCGGATTTGAATACAAGTGAAACCTAACTAATCATGAAACGTAGCAAACGATTGTTTTTGCTACATTAATTGAGCTAGATATTTTTGTTTTTCTAACACGCAGAGATATGAGTGTTCTGATTTGCGCTTTTTAGTGCGGATTCAAAGAACGCGCGCGCGTATCGAAATTAAATGTAACTTTGTGAAATTTTGATAGCAAGTGTTACATAATATGAAATGGTTTTTCACTTGATTTTTCACATGCTACCTGTGAAATGGTCCACCTCTCGCCCCCGAGGCTCAGTCAACACACAGTTTGCCCAAGAGCCGGGATTATGTTTACTCTGACCTGTTGACCTTTCTGAAAACGTTGTGAGGTATCGCGATTACTTCATAAGATTCGATCGCACGCGCATCCTTTAGTCAAAATCGGTTGAAAGGATGGACCGTAAAAAAAGGGACAGCCCGACACACTTTCGCCCTTATAATTTTATGACTTAGTATGGATATTGGATAATGTGCCTAATTCTGTTGTCTCTCTCTATAGTCGTATTCCTCATTGCTGAGGGTTGTGACCCCTTTCCAGTAATCCTATAATAGTTGGAGTTCACTTGAGATACTAATGTGATGGGTTCAAAGATTCTTCCGCATACAACTCTACTAAGAGAACGAGATTTTGACTCTTTGGCTAATTTACAGTTGTTATCAGATGTTAGTGGTAATAACCGGAATCGAAGGCTCAACCTGCTCGAAACAGCCAAACACAGACCTCTGAAGTCCGTCACCCATCCAGTTACCGATTTGGGTCAACGTTGCTTACCAATCACAATCGATTGATAAGCGTTCTCACAAGTATATCAATCAATTGATTCTGTTGTCAACGCCTGATTCTGTTGTACACAATGTCTATAGTCTAAACTAAATTGACTGATCTAAATCTAGTGCTATTCTTCTCCGCAAATTTAAAAAAACCTCTGACACAAAAATCTCTACAAGAAAACTAGAAAAGAGCTGAAAACTTTCAAATGGCTGAACCAATTTTCTTCGATTAATTATAGCTAAGAACACTCTCGATCAAACCACCTTTCAAACAAAAACAATTAAATTAAAATCCGTTCATTCGTTTAGGAGCTACGATGCCACAGATACACAGATACATGCACACGTGAAACTTATAACACCCCTCTTTTTGGGTGGGGGTTAAAAAGGATACATTTAGACCAGGGGGTGGCTCTTTCAAAATCAATGTTTAGACCGGTTATTTTGATTCAGTTTAGAAATCTCTATACAATAGACTCAGGCACAACCGCCAATGTAGTTGGCTTTACTCCCTTGAGATTGGCCATTATGGCCAAAATCCGGTGAGTAGGGCATTATTATTTAATTATTATTTATCAGGTCACACCGTGTCATTGTTGTCTAAGGAAACGATAAAATAAAATGTACGATGTAATCTACATCACAAAAGCCGGCCATTGTGTTGGTTCTTTGTTTGTTTTCTGTTGTAAAGGATTTTGCATTGTACTCTTCATTGATCACTAAGTTTAACTATCATACAGTTTGCCAGTCAATGTACTTATGTAGAGCACAGATATGGAAAATGGCCTCTGCAGGACACCACTTTACAGTGTTCCCATAACTCCAAAAACTTGGAATTACTACTACTAGTATCGATCATTTCAACTATGTAATTATATTTATTCTTGTAACCTGTCATATTTTGTGTACTGTGGTGCAATTTAGAGTTCCGGTACGATGTCGTGTACAAACCAAATGGGGTATGGGTTTAATAAAAACTGCCATACCACCTACAAATTAGCCCGTTTCTATGTTAGATTGCATCATGACTTACCACCAAGTGAACTCGCTGTCAAGGGCTAACTAGTATTTGAATAAAATAAAAAATAAGCATCTGTTTTGCATTATAAATGCTCGCATAACATAATGATTTTTAGTTGAGCGATTTCTGACATAGCTTTTAAGCAAGCATCTTTTATGGAAAGCCAAAGTGACTGAGCTCATCCGACTGTACTATCGCTACACTGAGTAACTAGTATTTTGATCGCTTCATGAATCGTAAGCCCGGTTCACTCTAGTCGATTGCTTTTACTTTGTTTTATATACACAATGAGGCACTGCCTACCCAATGCTGTTCGAACCCAAATTCTGTTTTTTTTGGTGTATTTGAGAGCGGAATAAATTGGTTTTGTGAAATAAAAATATAGCCTACGTTAAGCCGAAAATTTGATTATTTACTTTTTCCGACTGCTGCAAACCATTGCAGAATTTTTGGCACCTACATCAAGCATTTTTTTTTGGTACCTACATCAAGCACAAGCAACGAATATGTAAATACGTTATTGCCACTAATTAAATATTATTCTTATAATGTTAAAAAAATATATTTACAAGTTTACATAAAAAAAATTTAACAGAGAAATATAATTAATCTATCTATTATTAATCTAGTGCTATTCCTCAGGGAGCATTATGAAAAGGATATTGTAATATTTAGACCTATCATTTGATCATCATTTTAGTTTGGTTTAGAGATTGTGTACAACAGAATTAGGCACAATGCGCGTACATTTTAACAACTGAGTGCAAAGTTTTTACAAAACAAACTCAAGGGTTATCATCTAATTAAGGTAAAAGTTTGTCTGTGAAATAAACAGATATAAACTTTGCTAATTGCACAAAGCGAGCTTTTCCGCGATGAATACGTTTGTATGACAGCGTGTAAATTCTACTCGTACCCATGCAGCTTTTTAAGGCTAGTTCGGCCGAAGCAATGTTAGAATTTAGTCATGTGGAGAGTATTTTAAAAGCTAAAAATTTTTTACCAAAAAAATAAAATACAATTTAGTCATGTGGAGATAAGAGTATTTTAGAAGCTAAAAAATTTGTTACAAAAAAAAACAGACTTTAATACTTTTTTTTAATTTTAATGTTTGTGGTTAACAAACACTAAAAATTAAAAAAAAATATACTACTGAATGAATTATGTACCTATACAAGAGATAATAATATTTTATGGAGGGGAGCTCCCCTGAAATAAAGCTTTTTATAATAATTTTGTTTGCAATATTCGGCTGAAAGCTGAAATTTATATGTTAATGTTTAAATTTAAAGTGATCACGTTCGGCAATTCAGAAGTTATACTCTGACAGACCGACAAACGGACAGATGGACGAGTTCACACAAGTAGACTCAGAGACCTCGCTTCACTCGGTCTTTTTGCGAATTTTGGGAATTAAATTCAATTTCCGAGTTCTTCAAACAGGTCTTTGAGAGCAGTATTGAGTTAACCTGAACTTTGATCCCGTGTCATGGTAATTCGAAGGTATCAAATCCCTTTGAAAATAAATAAATAATTTTGTAACATAAGACCTCTCTACTATAAAAGAGGGATTTTGTGAAATTCAATTCAGAAAAGAGAAGAAAGTTAAAGTTATCCGACTCGTCATTACTTTCAAACTAAACTATGTAATAGTAATAAGTAGGGATAGGTACCTTAAATCAAAGTTTTGAATCCTTGCTTATTGAACCAACTATCCAAAACTATTTTAACCCAGAATAATTTATGGAAAAAAACCGACAAAGTACGAGTCAGACTCGAGCACAGAGGGCCCGTACCGTGACCCTAAAATAGTTTTAGATTTATCGTGCAATCTGTCGGAAAAAATACCCAAGTACGGTCCTACTTGAGTATTTATTCCGAAATTTTGCACAATCCTCCATACTAATATTATAAATGCGAAAGTGTGTCTGTCTGTCTGTCTATCTATCTGTCTGTCTGCTGCCTTTTCACGGCCCAATAGTGTAACCGATTCGGACGAAATTTGGTACAGGGTTAGCTTATATCCCAGGGACGGACATAGGCTACTTTTAATCACGGAAAATCAAAGAGTTCCCGCGGGATTCGTAAAGACCCATCCACTTAACCGGTTTGTATGAAATTTGGTACCGAAGTAGCTTGCGTCCCTGTTATCGAAATAGGCAACGTTTTATCCCGGAAAATCAAACAGTTCCCACGGGATCTATAAAAATCTAAATCCACGCGGAGGAAGTCGCGGGCATCCTCTAGTTCATTGTAAGTTTGTACATAAATCACATTGGCAAAGGCGCCATCTAACTTGTGCTATACGAACTCCAAAGCATTGCAATTTGTTGTGAGCACCATCTTAGCCTTCATATTATTAAACGATAGAATTTGCTCACTGTGAAGCAACTCGGCACCTCCGTGTTTTATAAACAGTTCATCAGTATGTACACAGATGGCAGTTTGTCAGAATCGCAAAATGATGCATGCAGCATATAAAATAAAACAAATGAAATGAAATTTTCTATAATAATATTATTATTATAACAATTTTTATTTAAATAATTTTATTATTAAATCTCCATCCAAACACACACTACTTACTACAGACTTCTCTTAATCTAAATTAAAACTTAAATATTGTTTATAAATTAATAAATAATTATTTATTTACAAAGCTATAGATTACCTGTAACATCACTGTTCTTTGGTGACGTGAAAAATAGTTATAATGGTAACATTTGGGAAACTGTTTTCATGTTTGTGTCGATTCGTTGTTAATTCATAGGTTAGCTAGGTGTATAATGTGTATAATATGTATAGGTAGAGGTACCCGTATAAGTAGAAAAATTGGTAATAAGTACCTAGGTAAGTACCTACTTAAGTAACATCAGTTAATTTTTTTTTGAATATAAACTTCTTTACGGACATTTAGGATTAAAAAGTATGCTTCTGAAAATCATATTACACAATTGAAGATAATGTACCTAAATGATAAATGGGCGTGGATTTGACCTGCAGCTCGCTCTAGCAACGACTTCAATTACTTTTATATATGGCCATAGTATTGTATATCAAATATTTGAAAAGGGCAACCGCCGAATATTTGCTGGTTCTTCAACCAAACCAGTACCTACGTATTTGACGATTCAAAAGTACTTGTAAAAGTTTATTTGAATTTAAAAAATGCCTGTTTCTATTCTAACTTTTTGGGAATCTCAATACAACCATAATTTTCATAAAACGCTCAAGTAAAAGAAAATGAGATAATCTTCGCGAAAACTTTGTACCTACTTAGAGTGAAAAGTTACGGAAAGAAAAGCAGACAGTTGAGTAGGTACATAGTAGTTCATAAAGCTAATTAAAAAGTTAGGATGCGTAACAATCTCCCAAGTTTCTCTACAGAGTATAAATAATTTTGCTGAAACGTTAGAAACTCCAAAAGCGACCTAAATAGCTCAAAGATTAGCGAGCTGAAGTGACAATGGGCAGCTCATGTCTGACCAGAACGGATGGAGTGGAGACCGTGTACCGGTAAGCGCAGTGTGGGACAGCCCGCTTGACCGATGACCTGAAGAAGGTGGCGGGAAGCGGGTGGATGAGAAAGGCAGAGGACCGTGTTTGGTGGCGCGCTCTTGGCCTATGTCTAGCAGTGGACGCATACAGGCTGATGGAATGGAATGGATTGGTTAGAAACTAATGCGCAATGCACACCTGCAGTGGACAACTATAGGACCTCTATAACGACAGGGACATCGTCAAAATTCGATAACTACATGCATGTCTACGGTGTGGTCAAATGTGTACTTAAACCTTTTCTAGTTTATATAAATTATTAGGTATATGTGATACAGTATCACAAAACTTCAGCAAATCGCTTGCGAAATCATGACTAGTGTTCAACCAAATATCATATAAGCTGTTGTCAAAACTTGTGCTCTCCCGTCTTTTCCTTTTTCGTGGACTTGACTTCCTCGGATTTCTTCGCTCCATCCTCTGTAAAATAATAAACTGTGTTATAATTTCCCCATGATACGGGCTGTCCTAGTTTAGAGGCCAGGACTCCATGAAACTCGCATGTAAAAGTTTTTGATTAATAAATTTTCATTTGATTTTATTCATTTAATTTATATCTTCGTCCTTTTTTTAATTTTGATGTCTTCTTGACTATGTTTGAATTTGAAATTTTATTAATTTTGATAAAATTACAGTACTAACTTCAGTAGATGTATCATAATGAAATTCTCTGTTATGCGATTTTTGGGGGTGTTATAAGGGTAAATGGAAGGGGCGTTATAAGGGTAAAACGGAGCCTTAAGGCTATCCTTGCCAACGATCCCCCGTCGATTTCCTACGTATGATATTATTGTTCTTATCTCTATCTGCCCTGGTTCGTGCATTCTCGGTTCCTAGATCGGTACATTTGTGATGACCAAATTTCAAATTGCTGTGATTGGCTGAATTTACCATGTTCTTGCTGCGACAGTGAGTTTGAGCCACTAGCGGAACAATGTTAGCCGGTCAGAAATGATTGCAATTAGTCAACCTGTTTGACGTCCGTGTTCTGTTTTCGATTACAAAAAAGAAAAAATTGTTGTTGCAATCATCAATTTTAGCAAATAGTGAAAGAGAGTCGGCCAATCAGAGGTCACAACTACCGTCACGCTTTCTGTCACACTATGGCAGTAGGCATACCGAGTAATGAAAACAATTTTTCATTCTGTCTAGGTCGAAGTAGGGTTGCCACCTGGCTCTTTTTGATTTACAGGCTACCACCATCAAAAATACGGGGTTTAGATTTGAAGAAATTTGAAAATTTGAAGTATTTGAAGAAATAGGCGGTGGTTCTCTCTGAAATGCATGGAAAGCCTATTTAGATATTTCAGTTTATTTGTAAGTTTTGTATTTTTTCTCTGTATGTTGCCGTGTCTTGATTGGTGAACTGTGTTTGCAATGTGGTTTTAAATAAAAGATTTATTTATTTAAATAGCTTTTAAAAACTCTTAGTGTTGTAAAGCAAAATGTTATACATTTCATGCATACAATCTTTTCATTTCAACTTAAAATTACATTTAATTTGTAATTCCACCTTCACAGTATCAATACTATGGCCGTAGCCAGGAATCGATTGCGGGAGAGGTTTTATCAGGGCCGGAACTGAATCCTGTCATGAGGAAAAAAACATTCGCTCAACTTTATGGGCTAATTACCTGGTTAGTGGAATTTCGCCTTTCAATGTGACAGTGAGATAAAATACAACAATAAATAAGCGCGAGCGCAGTGAGCCTAAGTGTTTTTGGTTCAATACAGAAAAAAATAAAGTGAATGGGAAACGAGTGTAGCCATAGCAAGATTTTATTTTTTAAAGCTTCCTATCTATACTAATATTACGAATACGACAGTATATCTATTTACCTATCTATTTGTTACCCTTTCACGGCCCATCTTCTTTACCAAAATTTTGGTACTTACTATTCAGAGGTAACTTGCATCCCAGACATTTTTTTTTAGGCGGCTTTTTAGCCCGGAAAATCCCCCACGGAATTTTTAAAAATCTAAATTCATGCAAACGAAATTGCGATACACCAAGTAATAGAAATTCAAAGCGCGAGTGAAGTGAGCGCAAAATGTTTGATATATTTCCAAAAAAAAATTGGTAAGCAAATGCAAGAAATAGTGTAAGTATTATTTTAGGCTTAGGTTTTTGACGGCTTCCCAGGCGCAGTCGCCATTTCAAAATTTCTGGTCTGGTGGGAGGCTTCGGTCATGGCTAGTTATATGGTTAGTATGGCCCTAACGGCCAAGAAATTAGACTGCATCATCACTTACCACTAGAAAAGATTAAAGTCACGGGCTAACTTGTATAAAAAAAGGCTTACATCCTCAAACCAAGCCCCGCCGCCTTGGCTACGACCATGATCAATATCGAGTGGGTTTCGGCTATGCATTGCCGCAAAAGGAAAATATTCTTTCTACTGGACATAACGTCAGTGTTTGATTTCGCCAGCCAGCTCCTGCTGAATTTGTAAAAAACCGGCCAAGTGCGAGTCAGACCCACGCACCGAGGGTTCCGTATTCGGGTATTTTTTCCGACATTTTACTCGAGAAATCAAAAACTGTTATGCATTAAAAAAATATGCATAAAAATAAATAAAAATCTGTTTTAGAATGAACAGGTAAAGCCCTTTCATATGATAACCCACTTGATATATGTAGTTATCTTACTTTGAAAATTGAAAATACTAATATTTGTTCATGAACACATGACAGACGGATAGAAGGACAGATGGACAGATGGACAGACGGAAAGACTGACAGACTGACAGACAACGAAGTGATCCTATAAGAGTTCTTTTTTGCTTTTGAGTTACGGAACCCTAAAAATATTTAGTTTTATTTGCCCCGTATTTTATTTTCATAATTACAGGTTTCTGTATCCTGAAATACGGGATAACCAGTAAAATACGGGGCCTCTGGCAACCCTATTCGGAAAACACTGTCACATTCAAGTTAATGTCAAATATTTTGTTTTCAATTACAGAAAGCTGCATCAATCATTATTACAATATTTTCTTTGTTGTGATTGGCTGAATTTTTGAGTTTCAGCCAATAAACAGACTGTTTGCCAATTAAACGTCATAACAATATAAATGCCAGAAAGTTTAACCAAATAAAACAAACTTAATGAGAACCTAGTGAGAATGCAAACGGCACACATTATTCATCATTCTACATATTATAGTAGTCGTTCACTTTGGTAATAGTCAGATTGTCATCAGTAAAATTGATATTGGTTGATGTATCGTAAATTATTGTTTCGGTGACAAATATTTTTATTATCGATGATGATATCTTTGAACAGAATGGAATAGAATGAAATGGAATGGAATACAATGATAAATTTTTATTCCTGTAAACTTTTAGGTAAACTTCAAAGTGTTTTTGGATGGTCAGAAAAATTTACCACTGGTTCGGAATGCCGTTCCTACGTTTTCTAGGGTTTCGTACCTCAAAATGAAAAACGGAACTCTTATAGGATCACTTTGTTGTCTATCTCTCTGTCTGTCGTGTGTGTCAAGAAAACCTCTAGGGTACTTCCTGTTGACTCAAAACCATGAAATTTGGCAGGTAATCTAACTGCGTAATTTTGGGTAGTTTTTTTAATCGATAAAGAAAGTTTGCGACATTGTTCAATAAAAAATTTGGATTCCAACTCCTCAACCCTGATGTTGCAGGGGACCTGACTACTAAAGCTAATGGGATTTAAAAAGTGTCGATTATTAATTGATATTGAAGGTATCTATACCAAGTAAACACTTTGTCGTTGACCTCAACCCTGATGCTGTAAGAAATTGCATTCCTAAATCCTGGTGATCCCTCGGGATTTGAAAAGGATAATCCGTTTAAATATTCTTACGTGATACAGAAACAAGTTGCATCCCGGGGACGGGCTATTACGGAGAGGCAACTTTTGTTCTGGGAAATGAAAGGATCGGGATTTTTAAAAACCTAAATCCACGCGAGCGAAGCTGCGGGCATTAGCTAGTTGTAAATATATTTAGAAGCTACTATAAGATAATAGATAAGGTATTTATTTCCTTATATTTTTATTGTATGGCAGCGCGCGGTTTTAAATTATAAATTGCACGTCCTGTCCTTTTCTGTAATACATTTTTTTCTCAATATCTACCGCTTTATCTCATAGCAAGAGTCTGTAAGACATAATACAGTGAAAATAGGCAAAATATACAATTTTTGCAGTTTCCACGTCAGTACCTGTCGAATTTTTCTAACAGTGTAAGCAGCAGAGCTGAGTTTACCATCAAGTGTTGATATGTGGGTGTTCCATAGAAGCTTTGCATCTAACATTATACCGAGAAACACGGGGTTCTCCTATATTTTCAACATATGATTATTTATCAATGAATTTATGTCATTTAAGGTCCTGGTATTGGGCAGTGTGAATTCAACACACTTAGATTTCTTTGCATTTGGAAGTAAATTGTTAGCAATAAATCAGAGAGTGACCTGTGATATGGCATTACATATAGTATACATTGTCAAAAATTATAATATTAAAGCTGTGCGTATTGCGTGAGGAATAGGTTGCAAGAGAGTTGCAACTTGCAGGGTTTGATGCATGCGCTATTGCCAGCAAACATGAGACATATTTTTATCTACAGGCAACGTCTGAGTAGGTAACGCATACGTCTAACGCAAGTTGAAATGTACCAGTGTATTTAGTTAGACCTATCGACAAGTTTGGAGTTGGGTGCAGTCTAAATGTGGCCCGTGTGTTTAGACTGTCAGTTTCTGTCAGTTTCACGTGTCGTCCCCCGCACTTCACCACCCCGCTTGCACAAATCGAGACAGCACGAAATTTTCAAGATTTCTGGGTGTAATTTCTGGTTTTCGTAGTTCCCACATAATTATAACAATATAAAATATATAACGATAATTTTTTTACTACATAATATTCATTAAATTTTCTAGGTCTGTGGTTTTTCCAAATTTCATTAAATTGCTTCGTTGTCTAGAAAAACGAGCACAAAGTTGGGCCTTTTTTTAAAGAAAAATACAAATCTTTGAGCCCCTGTAATTTTAAAACTACATATTTTTAGAAAAATCTAAAACACCACAGACACAGATATTAGTTTTTAGACTATGTCTGCAAAATTTCATGGACTTTGGTTGCTTAATATTCAAATGAAATGGGAACTACGATTGTATGGAGTAAGTGACGGAGAGAGCTCTGTTAACTGTCTCTCAGTCTGTCCGCGTGTCACGGGTCTCTAGCTGGGGTAGACGAAATGAGTTACAAACTAGAAGTTATAGTATTTAGTGTAGAACCTAAATATTGAATTACCTTAGATAATACAAATATTCACTTTTTACTGAAGAAGCAAATCCCTTTACAGCAGGCGTCAATAATTTGACAAATCTCTAGCTCAGTGGTAAATGATGGACTTACCAATAGTAGTGTTGTGTTGGGGCTCGTTCCAGGGCTGCACCTTGTCCGACATGAAGAGGATGAAGAACAAGTTGGCGAGGAAGTAGAATGCGATGCTGATGAAGAACACCTTCCGCCAGTCTGTGGCACTTGTCTAGAAGTTATAGTTATTGTTAATCTACATGTTCAAATGGTGAAGGAAAACATCGTGAGGAAACCTGGGCGTTTTCCATGATGTTCTCAAACGTATAAAGTCTGCCAATCCAAGCCTAGTCGGTTTAACTGTTAGGCTGTGAAAAACTGGCACATGGACAGACAGACAGACAGACACGCTTTCGCATTTATAATATTAGTATGGAGTATGGCTAGTAAGAGGGACTGCTTAACTGTCATAACGCGGTACAGTTCAAACTATCAAGTAAAAAAAAATTAGTTTTTCGCATTTAGTTTTTTTTGTAACATAGACTTATAGATAAGAAAGGATTTTTAGCTGTTCCACCCGACCACAAACTATACATATAGAGTGGGTAAAAATCAATTGCTTCGTATCACTGTTCTCTCGCCTTATTCGAACTGGCAAATTGATTTTATCTGTCCCTAAACTATAAACAAAGATAAAACTGGATATTCCCTCATCTACTACTATATACTGGGTGTTGAAGCAGACCTAAACAGAGTGGGACTATCGTAGGACCATGTCAACGCAGCAGCCAAAAATAGGGAGACTTGGAAAACAACTGCTGCAGCCCTAAGCTCCATGAGGGAATAAAAGAACTCCATCGTCATCATCATCTTTACCTCATCAGTAACGACGAAGGACACGCTCAGCGGTGCCAGGATGGAGAAGATGTTCCCGAAGCCGTTGGTGATGCCCATCAGAGTGCTGGCGAAGTTCGGAGACAGGTCGATGTGGGAGATCTGAAAGGAATAATGAATTTGAAAGCCATCACGATACCAGTAATTTAGCAGAGAACCTTTTCGTTGGCTGAACGACAAGAATAACAATGATTGAAAATAATAATCTAATATAATTAGTCTATGTCTAAACATCACAACATTGTTCAGGAAAAACAAGAAAATCTCTTTGGACAAAGCAATCTTTAGCTGGTTTAGTTGTACTATTAGGAACCTGGAGCTTACCAAGAAGCCGACATAGTGGGCACCATTGAGACCCACTGTGAGTGTGAGCATCACAACCGCGAGTGACAAGTGCCCGGCAGGTATGTAGGACAGCGCGAGTAGAGACGCTGCAGGGCCCCAGAACGCTAGAAAATAAGGAAATAAAACAAACTAAGTGCGAATCAGACTCGCATGCGAAGGGTCCCATACTATCGTACACGATATACCTAACACCATCATGTAGAACTCTGCAAGGTAATAACGGTCTGCGCCATCTATATGTGAGTTTGTGTACCAATTTTTTTTTTTGTGAACACATTTTAATTTTTTTTGTAAGTATGATGTAATCACAAATTTACGTTTTTCGGATTTTTTTGCTTTTCAAGACCCAGCTGTTTAAGATATATTTTATTATTTTATCACGTACCAGCTCGTTTGCTCGCTATTAAAAAAATATCAGTCAATTTCACCTTTTATATAAATAAATTATATCTTACTAACCATATGGGAAGAACACTACCGAAAACAGCATTTTGGAAAGCAAAAGATAAAGAAAAGGTGAATAGTCATACCAATGGTATTGAAGATCTTCCTGCAGGTGGCGAGAGTACAAATGTTCCTGTTGACAATGAACTCGGCGCACCAGCTGAACACGAAGCTGAGGATGTACATGGCCACGTATGGCAATGCTGACAGAAGACCATTCTGGAAATTAAAAAAATATATAAACAAGGAAAAACTAAGTGACTGAGCATACCAATCTCCTCCTATTGGCACAAAAATACCATAAATAGTCGAGTAAAAACATTCACGATGATCGAAATTCTATGTTACGTAATTGGTATGAAGTTGTGATACCAAACTCGTTCCATTTATCTCAACTTTATTTTCCTTGAAGTATACTTTTTGTCTTAGGTGCTCAAAGACAAAATCAACTTCAGAAAAAATCATCTTTTATAAGTAGTTTTACAACAATGGAGGAACTGGTAAACTCTTGGTGAACCAATAAACTAACTCTTCCAAACTGCCAAACAATTACACTCTTTTAGTTGGCTAAAAAGACTCGATTAAAAATTATTAAGAAGGACTTACGCTCTTAATATCAACTCCAAGAACTTTGTCCATATAAGAAGGCATCTCCGTCAACAGTGTCCAAAAACCAAGACTTTGCCCGCTATGCGCCAACAGGATGGACCAGAATGGCAAGGAAGTCCAGATTCCCTTCCAAGGCACCGGCATTTTCTGTGAAAGAAATAAATGTAAACATTTTAACAAAAGTAAAGAATAACTTCAGAAACATAAAATTCAGGGCAATCTTGGGCTGCTTTTTCACCAGAAAACTTCTTTTTTCTTCTTCTTAACCAAGTTTCCATCTATTATGCGTGGTGCAACTCCCCGCCGGGATCTTCCATATCCAACGTCACTCCAGAAGCCGAGTAGACCACCTAGGTTGCTGAGGATTTCCCGGTGTGAGGCTGGGGAGGCTTCCACCAGAGATGTCCTTATGTATTTTTTGTATGTATCATATGAACCGCGTATAAGCAAGTGTAGTGTGAGACGCCCTCTAATACGATGGGCCGAAGAAATTAAAGATGCTGGCGGGTAGTGGCTGGATGAGAAAAGCTGAGGGCCGGTTGTGGTGGCACTCTACTGGCTCATGATGATGATGATGATGACGATAATATGGTACACTCTTGAGATCCTTACCTTTTGCTCGTTAATACCATGCGAGCCAGCGCTGCTCTCGATGTACTTCATCTCCTCCTTGGAGATCCAGCGGCTGGTGCTGGGGTTGGAGGCGCCCCACACGAACCACAGCACCGACCACGCGAGGCAGGTGGCTCCGGCCAGGTAGTACACCGACGGCCAGCCCCAGCTGCTGTCACACAGAACTCCGGCTATCATCATCTCTATGATAGTTCCTAGCTGTGCACCTGTTGAAAATAGATCTATATTTAGAGAAACTGGCAAACTAACATACATATAAATGTACAGCTCAAACTGTTGGTTCTAAGAACTTGAGAATTAGTATAACATTAGTTTTCTACTAAAGATTTTTTTATTTCTGCATAATACTTGTGCTTGACGACAATCATGCTTAAAAAGTAAAAGTAAGGTTGTAGCGCGTTTACCTAGAAGATCCCTGTTCCCTCTTGTTTTGAAGGTATAAAAAAAGAATTTATTTTCTAAGGATATTAAGGTCCGCTGCATATTATGAGAAATGGGTTGTCAGATGTAGCGCTCACTCTGCAAGCATCTGGCAGACTGCAAGGTCTAGTAAAAAGTAATATGAGTAGAGTATGTTCTGACATGGGTCAGAATTTCTTCTGACAAACAATCTCTGACATATTATCATCAGAGTAAGCAGATTCAGGTCAAATAAACGATCATACTAGAAGAAGGAGAATAATTTACCAGAATATACAACAGTTCCTATCCGACTCCGCTCCTCCACTGGCGCCCACTGCCCCAGCAGTCCGTGCAGACTGGGGTACAGTAGACCCTGGAAGAGGCCCATGACTATCCTGCATCCACACACTGCCTGCCAACCTCCCTAGTCAAATGAATAAATACAGTATAAATTTTTAAGTGTCATCAAAAAAAATTGAAGATTTAGTATAATTTATAGTTAATTACATGAAAGAGCCAAACGACTTTGAATATCTTAAAAAATGTTCCAAATATAAATTATTATTCTCTTATTGTATTTACATGGTATATAATGTTCACAAGGCTATGTTGACTCAATAACGACAGAAATTCAAACTCTATTCTGAAGTACCTATTCAACAAATAGAACTTGAAAACTTTTCAGGTTCTATTGGCCATGAAACAAAATGTCACCTTGACAGCAGCATAAGGTAAGACGAGGTTGACAAGTCCGGTCATGAGCATGGACACCAGAATGATGAGGCGGCCACCGAAGCGGCCGACGAACATTCCAGCTGGAATCTGCAGCACGATGTAGCCCCAGAAGAACGAAGACAAGATCGTGTCCCGAGTGGACTGGCTCCAGTCGAACACCTGGAAAGTTAAAATATGTTGAAAAAAATCCGTCAAGCGCGAGTCAGAGTTATCTACTTAATCACAAATTAACGGTTTTTGGATTTTTTTCTTCATTTGTGCTAAAAGACATTAGCTACCTGCATTTCAGATAAACGAGAAGTACACCTTAGATTTTGGTTCCCTTCACGTATCATAACAGACACGACAGACGGGCAGACAGACAGACAACGAAGTGACCCTCTAAGGGTTTCTGTTTTTCTCTGAAAATACGGGACACTAAAAATTTAAAGAATAATATTATTAATATTATAATATTATTATCGATAAAGAAAGGATTATGCCAATTGTTTATTATTATTGGAGTTAGTTATTTGTGTGTGTATGTGATTGATCTTTACCCTGATCTACAATAGCCGTTTTAAATGTATTAATAGGTCTAAAATCTTTATTATGAAAAGTCTAACAAAATTTTGCAGATCCACATCCACATGGAAAAAAAAGAAAAAACCTAGGTATTCATAAAATCTTGAATTCAAACCTACGCCACGCGATAAAATCGGATGGACAAAACCAAATCGGGTAAATTCTTTGCTATCCCAAAAACGGAATGAACGAAATACTAAAATCATGGAGCCGCAAGGAATAAAAGCGAACGAATTCCCAGTATCCACAGAATTGGAGGAATTTAGGATTTTTGAAATCCTAAACCAACCGTTTCATATTCACTGTATGAATAAACATAAGGCGAACTTACTAGAAAGGAAAGTCAATGTTTGTGAAATGAAAACCAGTAGGTACGTAGGTATTTTACACAAACGATTGCTTTAAGATCTGTTTCATTTTGTTTCTACAATATTCTCTGGTGGTGCTCTCCTGGGATCGAACCTCCGACCTCCCCCAGCATAACCACTAAGTTATCACCTCTCACTTATGGAGTTATATTGACCGGCGATGGATCATTATGATGATGACGATGATGATGATAATATTCTCTAGATGTATAACAACAACAATTATTGAGTTAGGTTGTCAAACTGTAAAAGGAAAACGCTGCGAGGAAACCTGCATGCGTATCTATATAACTCTACAATGTTTTCAAAGGTGTGTGAAGTATTAGCCTGTTCTCAGTAGTGGGCTGGCAATGATAATGTGCAAAAGGTCAAATGAAGGTCTGTGTGGAAACCAGCCCTGAAAAAGCAGATATCAGGATGCTATCAGAAATTTTATGGGGACGATATTCTGACCAAGATATTATGATCCCTTACCTTATACCCGTAGTCGTTGTCCTTGGTCATGGCGAGGATGGTGACGCTCATGCTGACGCGCGTGGCGTACGACACCACCGTCGCCAGGAACAGCAGCAGCGCCACCAGGTGCCGCACGCCCAGCAGCTTGTCTGCAACCAAAAAACAATCTAAAGACCATACACATAAGGTTCAAAGTTGCTCGGGTCTATAATGTTCTGTTACCAACTGTCACAAGATAATGATAGCTAGGTAGGTATTCATTACGAAAATTTTGTTTTAGGGCTTGCCAATTTTTAATCCGTTCCATTCCGTTTAATTACCATAGACACGAGAGCCAAAGTTGCTAATGGTTTCCTGACCGATATCCGGCCACCGCAGTCAATTTCAACTGACACTAGAGAACTACACTGGAGTACATACTAGAGCGGGAGACCAACGACTTTAATATGATCTTGTATGTGGACGTGTTGGGTTGTGTATGTGTGTGTGTGTGTGTGTGTGTGTGTGCCATCAATTAAGAATTAGTACTTTTAAATCGATGATGTTCGCGTAATATCAAGAGTTACTTCGAAATAAATGCATCTGCCGTATGATGCAACCAGAATAATTAATACTTCCTAACGCAAGATTGGTGATCAGTTCTGTTTGCGATTAGATCCATCCAATTTCCAGTAGCAATGAGCTGGAGTATTCCAATCCCAAGTCTTTGACGCGTCCGAGCCAATATCTGTGTACGTCCGTCTATTACCTGAAATTCCAATTTCTGCGCAATATCCTAGCGAGACTTGAAAGGTAATCAAGCATCATCATCACTCATTACCCGTATTATAAACTAGCTGATGCCCGTGATTTCGTTCGCGTGGATATAAGTTTTTCAAAAATCCCGTAGGAACTCTTTAATTTTCCGGAATAAAAAGTAGCCTATGTGTTAATCCAAGGTATCATTTATCTCCATCAGCCAAATCCGTCCGGTAGTTTTTGCGCGAAAGAGTAACAAACATACACACAAACTTTCGTCTTCATAATATTAGTGTGACAGTGTGAAGTGTGATGCGATGCGACGTTGTATTTGCTTGTTGGTTTGTTCGCGTCACGTCGCAATGGAGCAACGCATGCATTACATGCAAAATCTCGGGTTCAATCAATCAAAATCCCAGTGGTTTAGTGATGTTCGTTGATTTATCAGTCAAATCCACCTATTCATTAGACACATAATATAGGTAATACTAGATAACGCCACGACTTTGTCAGTGTGGATTGAGTTTTTCTAAAAATCTCGTGGGAACTCTTTGATTTTCCGAGACAGAAAGTAACTCATGTTCGTCTCCGAGATGCAGGCTATCTCTGCACCAAATTCGAAAGGACAAGTCGTGAAAAGGTAGCAGACAGATATACTTTCGTATAATATTAAGTATGGATTGCAAAAACGATCATGCACCTGATATAATTGATATAATAATGAAAATAATTATGTAGATACCCAGTTACTAACACAGTATAATAAAATTGATTTTAGCCAATCCATACTGACATTATTAAACGTGAAAGTATATCTTTCTAGTAAGTACCTTTTATTGACTCAAGTACTGTACCCATCTTTATGAAATTAGCCAAAGAAATAGCTAATATCACATAAACTGCTATTATTTTCTATTGCGTTCGACCGAGCACAGTCAAGTCACGCGTGTAATGTATCGCAAAATATCCATCAGAGAAGACCTTTTGTTTTGGGATTTCCCAATTTTTCTTATTTACGAGATTAGGGGAAAATAACCCGAAAATTGTTCTACGATGTGGGAATTTTTACAAGACTGAATATTATAGTGGGCTCTATTATTACAAGAGCTGCAACATTCTGTACAAGTGTAAATTAAAAATTTATAACACCCCCGACAAGTTAAGGTCACAGTAACTAGAAAACAGCTGATAACTATCAAACGGCTGAACCGATTTTCTTGGATTATAGCTAAGAACACTCTCGATCAAGCCACCTTTCAAACAAACAAAAACTAAATTAAAATCAATTCATTAGTTTAGGAGCTACGATGCCACAGACAGATACACAGATACACACGTCAAACTTATAACACCCCTCTTATTGGGTTGGGGGTTAAAAATTGAATCAAACTTTCTTGTTTAGGGTCCGTACCTGAACTACTAAGCCTCCGCTGTCCGTCCGTCCGTATGTCTGTTAGCGTGCTGTATTTCGTAAACCGTAATAGGTAGGGTATTTCTATTGCAGCTATAACGACAAAATAATTAAAAAATCCAAAATGAAAATTAAAAATAAAAAGACTGCTAAAATCATAACCCTTCCTTTCGGCTTTGCCGTAGTCGGGTAATAATACCTAAGTGTTATTTCTTGTACGATGGTACGGAACCCTTCCTGTGCGAGTCTGACTCGCACTTGACTGATTTTATTTATTTATTCCAATACAATATGTTAGCACTAGACTGCGTCGTAAGAGTTCTCAAAGCTTCCTATGGCCACCGAGGGGGGTTTAGTGGGGAGAAATCCCCCTTAACCTGATCTTTCCTTAAAGAAAGGTATTTTAAGAAAATATCCCCGTGAACAAGAAAAAGCTTTCCATGAGCTGGTTAGCTTGGGATTACCTACAAGCCGGACCGTCTGGTTTAAAATCCGGTCAAACGGAAGAAGTTGGTACTGCGGTGCACCAAATTAGGTGACCAAATTACCACTAACAAACCAACAATAAATCAAATTAATACCAAACAAAATTCCAACTAAACATCTATATAAATTCAAGAGACACACACTATTGTTCGCGCGGCTGTCCGTGCGTCAAAACTCACCACACAATCAGGCAGTAGCTACCCCGCTCACGTAGCGAATGACCCATTACCTATGTTTTGATCGCATGTGGATTTATGTGATCATTCAATCATTTATCTGATCAATTATTTGTTTTGACGATGCTCCTGGCGCAGTGGTGGGCTCTCTGGTCGGTGGGAGGTCTGAAGCTCGATTCCCGGCTGGGGTAATTTGGGAATTTATGTACCCCTACTTATAATAAAACTATAACTGGTCGATTTCTGTACATTTAATTTATTTAGCTAATCGGAGAAAACAATATTATTATAGATATAGACCCCAAAAATAGTTTTTTTTTGGAATTTTTGTCTGTCTGTCTGTTCACGCATCACGCGAAAACTACTGAACGGATTTAAATGTAATTTGTTATATACATATAATAATTATTATATCCATACAAAAATTAAGTTACAAAATTATTTATCTAGGCATAATTTGATTTGACTCTGTCGGGAAATGGACTATCGTACGTCAGACAAGTAATAGTAAAAAACCCTGTCGCTAATCAAAAATAATTGCTTTTATGATTGTAATTTGCTATCTGAATGTAATTTGTGTAACCACTCTGGATACAAAGAAGTTATTACGAAAAAAGTCTGTCTGTTCTTGTGCCATCAGTTTTTCTCACGGATTCTTTCCGATACAATTATAGAAGGTAATTAATTGTTTACGTAAGTATTGTGCTACAGTTTTAAAATAATTTTTCAATAAACATAGGTTTTTTAAAATTTTCTCAATTTTCTGAAAATGTCCAAGTACAATTTCATCATCAATATATTCATCATCATGTTCAACCGATAGACATCCAACCCTTGACATTGTCTCTTGTAGTGGACTTCCCTGTGACTCTTTTGATTTCCTTTGCCCACTAAGTGGGGGTGACGAAACTGAAGTGCCAATGGGAATTCAAAAAACTGAAAGACGTTGGGGCACAGGGTCCAAGGTGCTAATCACTACTTACCCATATTGTCACTACCTTGTTAAATACGAAAGTGTGTTTGTTTGATAGTTATTGGTTTGTTGGTTTATTGGTTTGTCCTTCAATCACGCTGCAACGAAGCACTAGATTAATAAGATTTTTACATGGATATTTAAAGACCTGGAGACTGACATAGGCCACTTTTTTATACTGGAAAATCAAAGAGTTCCCACAGTTTTTTTGAACACCTAAATTCACGCAGAAGTCGCGGGCATCAGCTAGTAACATAATTAACCCCCGACCCAAAAAGAGGGGTGTTATAAGTAGTTTGACGTGTGTATCTGTCTGTGGCATCGTAGCTCCTAAACTACTGAACCTTTTCTAGTTACTGTAACCTTCACTTGTTGGGGGTATTATAAATTTTTAAGAGGGCTCTCTCCGTCACTCGTTTCCACTCGTTTCATACAATCGTAGTTCCAATTTCATTTGAATATTAAGCAACCTAAGTCCATGAAATTTTGCAGACATATTCTAGAAACTAATATCTATGTCTGTGGTTTTCCAGATTTCTGTTAAAATATTCGGTTTCAAAGTTACGCGGTCTTAAAATTTTCATACAAATCTTGGAGCCCCTGTAATTTTAAAACTACATATTTTTAGAAAAATCTAAAACACCACAGACACAGATATTAGTTTCTAGAATATGTTTGCAAAATTTCATGGACTTTGGTTGCTTAATATTCAAATGAAATTGGAACTACGATTGTATGAAACGAGTGACGGAGAGAGCCCTGTTAATTTACACTTGTAGTAATAATAAATTGTATTTCGGCCTACTTACTGTCATATTGATGATCAGCTACAACAGCTGTTGTATCTGTCTTCTCTTCTAAAACACATTTATTCCTTCTGTTCGTAACGTACACCATTTTTGGACGTTTAACGTTAACTAAAACTCTTTATTTTATCACTTTCCAATAAAATTCTTATCGACATGTTAATGCAATTGCTGAAATGTTTGGAGTTCAACGAATTTTCACATAGACGATAAGACTTTAATAGCATTTTGATAACAATAATTATTTACAATATATAGGTACCATTGATATACAAAATCTAAGATTGTACATTGGTATGTGCTCAGCATAAAAAGTAACAGATAAAACTGAGAGCTAGAATTAAACGTTTTTCATTTTCATTTATCTATACCAAGTAAATACTTTGTCGTTGACCTCGAGGACCCAACTCCTCAACCATGATGCTGTAAGGAATTTCACCCCTATATCCTGGTGATCCCACGGCGTTTTTAAAGGATCATCTGGGGACGGGCTATTACGGATTGGCTACTTTTGCCATAGAAAATCAAAAGTTCCCACGGGATTTTTAAAAACATAATCCACGCGGGCGAAGCTGCTGGCACCATCTAGTATTTTTAATTATATTATCTTTTTATTACAATTGTTTGTCTGTGTTGTGTTTGTATGTGTAGTCACACAGCTTTTAAACGAGTTTATGATTATATTCATTACAGTAATTTACGGTGAAAGATATACCGGATGTCTTTGTAATAACAATTAATAAAATTATAAAGTTTGTAAAATAGAAAATTGAGGTTAATCGAAGATTGTGTACAATTGTAATGAGTTGTCATAAATAAACAGATAGATAACGCAAATGCTTTTAAATTTTACACGAGTCATTTGATGACGTGATTTTATTGATTAGATATTACAATAATATTACAATTTATTCTAACTAATCCCCTTTCTTTTACATTGTAAAGAATTTAATATTTTACACGATCTAAAATTATCGATTGAGTATGCGATAAAGAGATTTACAATTAGTATCCAGTCTAATTCAGTTTCTTATATCACTTCCTTCCAATACTCTAACCACGGAGAGAAATTAGTATACGGCTCTCACTGTTACGTAATTCCATACAAATGACAAAACAAAAACTCAGTGGGCATTTACCATTATGAGTCATCTAATGTGAATCCACGTTTCAGATGAAAAAACTTAGATATTTGGAGCAATTTTCGAAAAAAAATATCTAATGTGGATATTGTATCCAATCAAGTTTCTACTTCATGGGGAATTTAGATGGAAGCTCCAAAAAGCACGGATGTGATTAGTTTCACTCGTGAGGTAGGTACCTAAGTCACCCAGCAACTTACATTACTATTATCTCCTCAAGTAAAACTGGCAGTTTAATGTAAAACCAACTCCTGTAGTCTTGCCTTCACAATCCACAAGAATAAAGATATTAACAAAAATGTAGACGTTTTTCAAAGTTTGGAACAATGCATCGGCAAAAAGTTACATGTCTGTCGGAATCTACTGGATATATTTCGGAGAGTGTGCCCAAGAGCTTTTTGACCAGGTTCATTTTTGTTACCGCAAGACATCGTCAAGGTCTGTATTCGTACGTAGTCAAAATTCCACAGACAATATACGAAGTGGATTTAAAAACCCTCTACAGTCTACGGGATCCCGAATCCACACCGAGTGTAAGTTAAGGGTTAATCATACTAATATTATAAAGGCGAAAGTTTGTGTGTATGTGTGTGTGTATGTTTGTTGCTCCTTCACGCAAAAATTACCTACTAGACGGATTTGACTGAAATTTGGAATGGAGATAGCTATTATCCTGAATTAGCACATAGGCTACTTTTATCCCGGAAAATCAAAGAGTTCCCACGGGATTTCGAAAAACCGAAATCCACGCGGGCGAAGTCGCGTTCATCGGCTAGTATTTAATAGATGTTCGACCAACGCTACTTGAATAATACGATTAAACATTAGATAAAAACAAATTAAGTGTGCAGGTAGGTAGGTTAAGTAGGTGAAGAGTTGTTACGAATGACAACACTTCAGATAATATTGATATTGTGTGATTGTTATTAACTTGTTCTGTTACTACCAGAAGAGAACTTGAAAAACCATTTAAAATTAATATACCTACAAACTTCTAAGTTTAACGGTTTTATTTAATTTACTTAATGCGATAAATGCGACGGTCTGTCTATCTGCTAGTTTTCATGGTCCATCCGTTCAACTAATTTTGACAAAAGTTACAATGGTAATTTGCATCCTAGGGATGGATAAAGGCTATTTTTTGTCCCGAAAAATTAAAAAGTTCTCACTATCGCAGATGAATTTATAAATTAGCGCATCAGCTAATATTTATTAAAATATAATTATTTTTCATAGAAGATTGTTTTAAATTCAACGCATGCCAGGCATTAAGATGGTTAAGTTTATTAGGTGTTATCTTCTGCTATAGTTAAAACCTATAAAATAGAAACCTTGCAATATTTCTTCCTTATTTTGAACAATACATAATAATTAACCATAGCCCATAATTTAAATATTTTTATTAGTTACTTAATGGGATGTAAATAACTTTTATAAGGCCGATAGGTTTCACCTGTAGTTTTATTGTTAGACTAATATTTCCAATTATTGTTTAACAACGATTTTTCTTATTAATTTTACTTTTTAAATATATAAAAAAACATACTTAAGTAATTTTATTATTGTTAAAAATACAAAGGCGATTGTCGCTTTCAAATGGCCCAATTTTATATACTCAAGTAGTTAATAATTAGGAGTGCTTTGTGCTTTGTTAGTCAGTTAAGTATGTTCACCTTGAGACCCTGAGAGGTGACCCTAGCCCAGATAATATTGGGGCGAGTGCACAAGTGGCAGAATGAAATTCCATCGGTACGAATAGCTCCCGTTGCGTATCTTATCTGGTGTTTACAGTGATTTACTATTGATGAGTTTTATCGATAGCTAGTCACCATGATCAACTCATTCGTTTGGCCATGGTTTACCACGCTGGGCAAATGCGTATTGGCAGACTTCACACACATTGTAAAGAACCCTCAGGCATACAGGTTCCCGGTGTGCGATAGTGGGCCTAGTTAAGTGATATCAAGTGATTTTGCTTTGTCTTTGTTTGTTTTTGACTTAGTCATTGGGTTTGTAGGTAATATGACGGCAAAGCCACCCTGATGGAAGGAGTTGTGGTATTCTGTAGTAGGAATCACGACGCAAAGAGAGAGGAGACTCATAATTTTTTCATGTATTTTTTTTAGAGAATATTAGGCATAACTATGACTAATATTCTCCTTTTCCTTCCAACTAAGCATATGCCGTACAGCTTGCACCCGCCAGTGTGCGATTATTTAATAGCAAATATGACTTCCTTCAAATCATTACTCAGGGGAACAGATCCGGCAGAAGACCACCTGGCCGAAGAAGAACATCGTGGCTCAAGAATTGACACCAATGGTACGGGAACAGTACCCGATCTCTTTTCCACGCAGCTGCGTCCAAGGTGCAAATAACCGTAATGGTTGTCAACCTTCGGTAGGAGATGGCACTTCAAGAAGTAGTGTGCTATTATGGGCGGGTACAAACTTAGATTTGTCACTATCTTCTTCTTTCCTCTTCTTCTTTATGTGCCTCTCCATTACTGAAGGTTAGAAGTTGTTTAAACTTCTCCTTGTCCATGTCTAGCCGGAATAGTTCTCCAACTGTTTTTATGCCGGTCCACTCCCTTATGTTACGTAGCCATGACTTCTTCCTTCTTCTTCTTTCTTAGTCCTTATTAATTCATTGTTGGACATGGAGTAGGCCTCCGCACGTGCCCTCCATTCTTCTCGATGCTGGGCGAGCCTTCTCGAAGTTTTTCCTGCTAACTTGGCAATGTCGTCGGACCAACGGGATGGTGGTCTTTAAACTCTATGTTTGACTTTACGGCAATTTAGTGCAACGTGTGAGGTTCGAACCGCCGACCTTTCGGATTTCAGTCCGCTTTTAACCGTTGAGCTCTATTGAGGCTTTCACGTATGTCAACAATGCCGGCCACATCGCTACACACAATCGACGATTACAGCAACAATCGTAATGGGAAAATGGGCGTGACTCTGACGCGGACCTTGATACTACATGACATGCCCATCTCACTTGAAATGATGCACAACTTGATGTAAATGTATACTTACACCACCTACCTCTAATATCTATAGCTATATCCTTTGGACCATTTTGGTTGCCTGGAAGAGATCGCTAGGTAGCGATAAGGCCGCCAAATTGTACCTATATTTTGTTGAGCTTTGTATGTGTTTTTCTGTACTAATTTTGTGGTGTACAATAAAAGTATATTCATTCATTCATTCATTCAACTTCACAATGACCACAGTATACACTGAGTAGCTACCGTACAGTTCGTTGATAGCTGAAATAATGTAAGTATTTCTGATTAAACGACCACGGCAGATAAACTCAACTATAGTCCGTACAAAATAAGTTCTCAAACACCATTTTAACTTTGTTGATAAACAGTTGTAGTTACAAAGTTATAATAAATTAAGCTAAGTACACTGGAAATGCTTATCTCTGAACAGAAATTTCTTCCAGCTTCCCGTTGAAGGTTGTGAGTAAGGCGCATTAATACGTGGAATAGGTCCTACGGTAGGTAGAGTACCTATTTATACAAAAAATCATTTTCGTCCTTTTTTAGCATATTGAAAACAAAAATATGCAGATACTCTGAATTTACTTTAGAGAAAAACATTAAAATCGACGACATTAACCACCTACCAAAAAAAAGGTTAATTTACAAAAAAATATATTATAATAGAGTTTTGGCAGATACGCCTACAGACGATTTTAATATTAAAATAAAAAGTCGTCCTTGACAGCCGCGCTGCTGCAATACAGCCGGCTGCGTCGCTATTCAACTACATCTTGTAGTAATGAACTACATAGAACGGTTGCTATGTCGCGATTTCTCCCACTTACACTTATAATGCTCGATCAGTTACCTTTTTTTTACCAGCGCTCAGGTTTTATTTTTAAAAACCTGCAGCATTAATGCTGAGTCGGGGCCTTTTCATCTCGTGCCATGTGGGTGTGCGTGTGGGTACAAGAACTCACTTTAAGTAATTGTTAATTATACCCTAGTTAAGACTTCGGCTTCGACGTTCAGGGGTTTCGGGGTTTGGTCCCGGCCACACACCTTTAACTCAGCAGATGCGTTTTACGCAAGATCAATATGGTGAAAGAAAACATCTTAATACCTGAGAACCCTGGGTAGTATTCTCAAAGGTGTGTGAAGTCTTGCTAGTTTTTACGGCCCATACGTTCAACCATGGTTCAATCCACTGAATAGAGTAGAAAATAATAGAATAGATTTTTATTCAAGTAGACTTATACAAGTGCTTTTGAATCGCCAAAATAATTTAGCACTGAGCAGATAAATAAGGTGTTTCATTCAATGGATCAACCGATTTTGACGAAACATAGCTTGCACCCCGGAGAAGGAAGGGGCTTAGGCTACTTTTGGTCCCGGGATATTAGAGTTCCCACGGGATTTTTAAAAAACCTGAATCCACAAAGTCAAAGTTGCGGACATCATTTATTCTTTTATTTTTTATTCAGATACAAATCAGCCCTTGACTACAATCTCACTTGGTGGTAAGTGATGATGCAGTCTAAGATGGAAGCGTGTTAACCAGGAAGTATTCACTATTATTACAGATATTATGGCATTATTACAGTTATTATGGTAGTTTTCACTAAACCCATGCTCCTTTGGCACTAGCACATCGTACCGGAACGCGGCACGGCTTTGCCTATAGGCGAAGCCGTGCCGCGGTAAACACTGGTCTTGGTACAGAGATCAAAAGAGTTCCCACTACATTTTTGAGAACCTAAATCCACGCGGACTAAGTCGCGGCCATCATCTAGTTTATAATAATATGTATGGAGAAGAAAATTCTTACAATAATTTATTGCAAGGTGTCACAATAAAACGAAAACAAAAGTAATTTAGAAATTGCTCAAAGCGGAATTTCTTTGTGAGATTTGGAAAATTTTCGTATCATCTCAATTCTAGTTACTTACAGTTAATAAACGTCAAAGAACTCAAAGACGAATTGAACAGTCGGAAAGTTTCTTACTAATTACATTTTTGTTCTCAATCTGGTACAATTTGTAAATTGGTGTGAAACAATTCGAAATGAGTAGGTACTTAATGAAATTCTCTACATTGACGGATTCTTAGAATTTGGAATCAAATTAAAGTTCTGAAAGGACATTCTGAAATAAACTTACATAGACTATACCTACTATTAACATACCAGAAGAAACTCAATAAAGATATAAGAATGAACAAATACAACCCTTATTGCTTGATCAAGGCTCGATACCCAACAAAACTTTGTAACTGCAATGTAACAAATTGATATAACATTTCCGCACACTCCGACCGTTCGAGCCAAAGAGCCGATCAAAAGATAGCTTTCTGAGATGAAAAAAATGTGTTTCAATTTTCAAAGTAAGATAACTATACCAAGTTGGGTATCATATGAAACAACTTTACTTGTATATTCTAAAACAGATTTTATTTATTTTTATGCATAATTATCGTGCAAAATGTTGGAAAAATACCCGAGTACGGAACCCTCGGTGCGCGAGTCTGACTCGCACTTGGCGGGTATTTTTTTTATTAATTATGACTGCCGTGGCTGAAATTCTGCTACCAGTATTATTGTTATATAGGTAAGTACCTGTAGTCTAGCATTGCCAATGATAAACATAATAACAAAATTCTACGTAATATATTGTTGTATTTTTATTAACAATCGCATGTGTGCAGAATTGAATGAAATGCCTGATTCGGTACACGGTATTGTACTGTACAGGGAAATGTTCTCAAGCTAGTTGTACTCGATGCTGTCCCCGTGGACGTCCACTGCTGGACGTGGCTCATCGTTGCTGCCATTGAAGGTTGCTGCATTTTGTTTCCGGTTCGGTCTATATCTATAGTAAACACCAGAGGCGCCTACTATACCTATGCTAGATTCACAGATGTAGCATAAGAGACACTGGAATACCCGGCTGAGTTTTTTGTGGGCTCTTCTCAGACCTGGGCGCGTTTGGAACCCTCGTAGCTTTAGTTTTAAGTTCCATAGTTGTTATCATCTTACATATCTAATTAGTCTGACCAACATATAGAAAAGCAGGTTAAATAGTACCTACTTTGAATAAATGATTTGAGTTTGAGTATAGCTTGTAGTACATGGCATAAAATATATATATTTTTTTGATTTTTGATATAAATTTATTTATGATTTTTTGAATAAATTTGTGATAAGTGGATAACTATTCATTTACAATATCGCTAATACTATAGATACGAATAAGGGATCAATACCACAACATAATGGTAAAGGTAAACAATAAACACTTGAACTACTTAATAGTAGGTATTTATATTATCTGCGATGTGAATTGTAGGATTTCTACAATAAATAAAAAAACCTGCCAAGTGCGAGTCCGACTCGCACACGAAGGGTTCCGTACCATCAAACAAGAAATACCTTCCTAACACTATGTAGGGTTTCTTAATTTGCATTTTGGAATTCGCCATCTTGGTTTTTGTTATTGGTTTTTATAGCGGCAATAGAAATACACATTTTGTGAAAATTTCAATTCTGTACCTATTACGGTTCACGAGATACAGCCTGCTGACATACAGACGGATAGCAGCTGAGGCTTAATAATACGAGTAGAGTCTCCCGTTGGCAACCTTTGCATACAGAACCCTAAAAATAAAACAGAGCTAGGTATAAAATAGTAGAGTCAACTGGTAGCCGTACCGGTATTTTGATAAAATACATTATGAAAAACCTGTTCTACTATCTAGTGTTATTATTATTCTAAAAACAGTTTTTTTCTTTCTCTAGGTATAGTTTTTTTTTTCAATAAGCAAAACTTCTTGTTTACTTTAATTATAAGTAAGTATAAGTTACGTTTATTCTAAATCTAAATCTAATATTCTTCGACCAGATATCTAGATTTAGGTTTTGAACTCTTTGATTTTCCGCCATAAAAATTAGCTATATCCGGGATGTTAGAGCTCTTTGTACGTACTTCGTCAAAATCTGTTGAACTGTTGGGAAGTGAAAAGTCGTCAGACCGAGTGACAGACAGACACACATTCGCATTTATAATATAAGTATGGGTACTAAGAATTATGCTCAGTAGATTTGTTTACTTTACAAGATTAGCTAAGTAATTAATTTTACTTGTGTCTTAATTGAATTTATGTAATCAATTATATTATATAAGGCATTAATACATATAAAATATATAATTTAGCTAGTTATTTATGTATCTTTGTTAATGTTTAATAGTCGTTCAACTAGAGATTTTGATAAATCAAAGTTTTTCTTCTGAGCAGCCGGGTCACCTGATGTTAATTGACTACCGCCGCTCATGAACATTTGCAGCACTAGAGGAACCATATGCAAATAAAAATAAAATTAATATTTAGAAATATTTACTGAAAATATTATTGACTTACCTGGTTTAGGCGCAGGCACATCTTCCACAGCACTCATCTTGAAAGTGTGATAACTCGGAAAATCCAATTTTTTTTCTTAAATTTTTTTAAAAGTTCCGTTTTAAATGTCAAAACTAGTTTTTTCTTTATTATGATTTTATTAATTCACAGTCCACTCGCGTAGGTTAGTCGTTGGAGAGTGCGCAAGGGCAGTGCCTTGGAGTGCAGGAAGCCTATGACAGTATGCGCGCGGCCGCCGCATTACTTATATATTGCAGTGACATCCACCAACCCGCGGATTTCCTTCCTATTTTATTATTTACTATAATATTTACTAATAAGCTGAAAAAATTAGGATGATAATTACGATGCAATGCCAGCTTCTTGGGAACTTACTATGTCTCGCTGCTCACCTTCCTGTAACATCCTTCTCGTTCTGAGAGGAGACTCGTGGTCAGTAGTGGGCCGGTTACGGGTTGGTCATTATGATGATGAAGATGATGGTTGTGCCTCGCTATGGTGGAATTGATGAGGTGCTAGATTTAATTCAGTTTACTATAGAATTTCAATTTGAGGTTTGAGGTATTTCATCTGTCTAGATGTCTAGAGAGGTGGAGTACCTCAAAGGACACTGAAACGAAACTCAAAATATAACCCTGCCAATAAATACTTTTGAAGACTACAATTCAAAATGCCACATTAAAGAAATAACAAAAAAATACCGGTCAAGTGCGAGTCGGACTCGCACACGAAGGGTTCCGCACCACCGTGCAAGATATAGCTACCTACCTAATACGTTTATGTAGAACTCTGCAAGTTAATAACGGTCTGTGCCATCTATATGTGATTTAGTGAATTAAATTTTTCGTAAAAACATTTTTTTTTTAAATGTTATATAACCACAAATTTTCGGTTTTCGGATTTTTTCTTTTACTTGTGCTATAAGATCTACCTACTTGCCAAATTTCATGATTATAGGTCAACGGGAGGTATAGGGTCAACCCTATAGGTTTTCTTGCCAGACACGATAGACGAACAGACAGACAGACAACAAAGTAATCCTATAAGGTTTCCGTTTTTCCTTTTGAAGTAGGAACCCAAAAAATCACCAGAAGATGCTCTAATGGCACCTAAATATTACTATTTAATAACAGTCTTATTAAAAATAGTCGCCGTACATTTTATTTTGTTTGAGTATTTAGAATAATATTTTGCAAAGTTTTAATGAATAACTGTATTTAAGTATATTTTATTTTAAGTATTGTATTTAATCCAAGATTTTTATCGACATTATTTATTTGTGATAATATACTTGCATAATATTCTTAATGTCCAAACTATACAATTTGGATATAATTATACATACAAACAAAATACACTTTCATCGATAAGTATATCTATCAATACTTAATATGAAAGGTTTTTTCTAAACCAACACTTTATTCTCCATACGTCTACTTGCTTATTAATTTTGTGAGGTCGTTTACCTTTCATTAATTTGTAATAAGTACTATTTCTTTTAAGTGCGCTGATAGCCTAGTGGTTAAGACGTTCGGTGCTCTTCGGGGTTCGATCCCGGGCACGCAACCCTAACTTTTGGCTTTTCGGAGTTATGTGTGTTTTAAGGAATGTCTCAAAGAGTCCTCCATGTTGTCAAAGGTGTGTGAAGTCTGCCAATCCGCATTGGGCCAGCGTGGCGGACTCTGGCCTATACCCTTCTCATTCTGAGAGAAGATCCGTGCTAAGTAGTAAGCCGGCGCTGGGTTGATCATTATGATTCTGACTATTTCTTTCACGCGACTTCTTCCTAGATATGTACAATAATTATTGTATCATAAGTACTATCACCAAATTGTATCCAAGACTAGTAATAATACTTATTAGTTGATAATAATAACAATTAACATAATGTACAGAGATTATTAAGGAAAGCCCGGAAGTAGCTATTTAATCCTATCTGTGTACCTATTATGGAAGTAAGCAAATAATATAGGTCCTCAAAGTTTATAATGAATAATACGCATTAAAAGCAACAATCGGAAAGTCAATGACCTCAATCTATCCATTATCACTTGAAAATTATGGCGTAAGGAAAATTCTTTACATAGATAGGTACATCGACTTAGCTACAGTGCTGTGGCCGCGCTGCTTTGTTAATCCATATAAATCCGGTCAAAAGCGAGTCAGACTCGCGCACCGAGGGTTCCGAACTAGGGTAATTTTTCCGACATTTTGCACGATAATCAAAAACTATGACGCATAAAAATAAATAATAATGTTTTTTAGAATGTACAGGTAAAGCCCTTTCATATGATACCCCACTTGGTATAGTTATTTTACTTTGAAAATTGAAACACATTTTAATCATTTTTTGTGGTGTAACCATAAATTCACGGTTTTTGGGTTTATTCCTTTTCTTGTGCTATCAGACCTACCTACCTGCCAAATTTCGTGATTCTAGGTCAACGGCAAGTGCCCTATAGGTTTTCTTGACAGACGAACAGACTGACAGACAGACAGACTGACACAACAAAGTGATCCTATAAGGGTTCCGTTTTTCCGTTTCAGGTACGGAACCCCAAAATTACATTTTTGTCAGTGGAAGCTCATCCGAAAAGCGTTATAAATATGCGGATATACTAACTTAATAATATTACAAGTAAGTTACAACCTACTCTCAGCCTTGTTAAAGCACTTCACAATAATAATATTAAATGAATAAAATACTATAATTTAAAAAGCGATGACGGTTGCTCTGTACAAATCAAAGTAGGTATTTTTAAGTTTCTATATCTCTAGAGGAAACACGGGCCAAGTGCGAGTTGGACTCGCGCACCGAGGATTCCGTACTCGGGTCTTTTTTCCGACATTTTGCACGATAAATCAAAAATTATTACGCATAAAAAAAATCTGTTTTAGAATGTACAGGTAAAGACATTTCATATGATACCCTATTTGGTACAGTTATCTTACTCTGAAAATTGAAACACATTTTGTTTTTTTTTGTGTGGTAACCACAAATTCAAGGTTTTTAGGTTTATTCCTTTACTTGTGCTATAAGACTTATCCACCTGCCAAATTTCATGATTCTAGGTCAACGGGAAGTATCCTATAGGTTTTCTTGACAGACACGACAGACAGACAGACGGACAGACGGATAGATAGACAGACAGACAGACAGACAACAAAGTCATCCTAAAACGGTTCCGTTTTTCCTTTGAGGTAAGTAGGTAAGGAATCCTAAAAAAGAACCCTGATCACTACAGATCCCTTCGTTGTCTGTCTATCTGTCTGACTGTCCGGAACTCCAAAAAAGATCCTCACCAAGAAGTTAAGCCCACAGTTAGATCATAATACATGGTTAAATAACCAAAAACTTGGTCAATATTTCAGTCAGGTAACCAGGAACTGTTCTGACGTAACAGACACGATGTCCTCGCATCGCGCCTGAATATACTTAATCGTTGGTTAAGAAAGCGTTTAACACAGCTATTTACCTTAACGTTAACAATCGGTTTTCCTTAGGGATTTTCCTCGCCGGCTTTTAGTATTTTCCGCACGATCAAGTCTAGAAAAATTTTCATCTAAACGTGTCTATTTTATTAACCTTATAAATTACCTATTCGATGTTTAAATTATTAAGAGACTAGCTAATGCTCGCGCCTTCGTCCGCTTGGATTTAGGTTTTTAAAAAATCCTGTGGGAACTCTATGATTTTCCGGGATAAAAAGTAGCTTACGTCACTCTCCAGGTATTTAACGAAATCCATGCAATCCGTTGCTCCGTTGCGGCGTGATTGAAGGACAAACCAATAAACCAACAAACACATGCTTTCGTATTTATAATGTAGTGAAAGATATTGTTTGTTTGAAAACCCCTCTCTTGAACAATCTCCTGCCTCCTCTTTCAATTACTTATCATTTTTGATAAACTCTGGTTTTTCACTTACAGACATGCCTTTTAAAACATCACCCTGTATATTGCATGGGGTCAAATCGTAACGTATTGATATTTAGAGAGCGTAAACAATATAATGGATCGATTAGAGGAAGTTCCGGCAGAGTTCATGATGCCATAGATACTGACTAATGGCGTCTAGGCCACTCCGCCTGTGAACTTGTATTTAACTCCTTGCTTTACGATAGTAATTAGCTACCTAATTTTATTCATCAACTACATAATATTATAATAAGTACTTCTAGGGTTAACTCGGGCTGAACTCTTGAAAATCTTTTCAGTGGCGGTCAACGTATTAGAGAAAATTAATTTCTTTCCTGACCTTGAGAAAATGTACGTTATGTACGTGTGTATATTTTTATTTATAAGTATGTATATTGTTATTTGGGTACTTTTAAGTAGCTTTCTTTTTTCTTGGCAACTTATATACAGCCTAAACCCTTTCTCACTAGTCATTAAAATTTTCTCAACACCAGTGGGGGCCACCAGGCCTGATAGAGACAGCTTCACATGACGAAACCGTTAATTGTATCTAAATTTTTTTAAGTTTATTTTATTGCTTATTTGCATCTTTAAGTGTACAATAGAGGCAGGTCCCGGGTTCGATTTCCGGCAGGGGTTTGGAATTTTCTGAATTTCTGGTCTGATCTGGTGGGAGGCTTCGGTCGTGTAGAAACCAAAGGAGTATGGGTTTAATTAAAACCACCGTACTCCTTCCAGGGTTAGCCCGTATCTACCACTTACCACTAGGTGAGATTGCAGACAAGGGCTAACTTGTATCTGAAAAAAATAAATAAATCAATAAAGCATATAACATTAATTCATTTTCATTTCCTCCCGCAACCTACCTACTTCACAACCATCTCAGTGATTTTCCTATGCCTACATAGAAGTTTTCGAGTTATCCGAATGTTATTAGGTACCTAGTATACCTAAATCCTTCAGACGTGTTCGTAATTTGATAGTAAGAGGATAATAGCCTTTGATAACAGCGGAGTGTTCGGAGGAAAACTGGACTTCCGGTGCACTTCACACGCTCCGAGCGACGCACGCGCGACCAACATGTCATACTTAGTTTATTAATGATGGGTTCATGAGAACATCAGGATGTGCGACTGAGAAAATAAATCACAACGATTAGAATTTGTGATTAGGCTTATCTTTTTATAGCTATAGCTGACATACAAAAGCTTAGCTTTTGATTTATAGTTTTTGATTTATCGCGCAAAATGTCGGAAAATTACCCAAGTACGGAACCCTCGGTGCGCGAGTCTGACTCGCACTTGGCCGGTTTTTTCTGAGCATAACTAAGATTTTAAAGAACCCCCTGAGATTCTTAACACCCCAGTGAAGACGCTCTAGATTCTATCTTTTTATTTGTATTTCATTGATCGTAAACACAAAAGCCTTAAAATTTTAGGTATACGGTATAAATGTTTGTTATCGCTCTCCAAACGTTCCATCTAAATGGACTGACAAATAAATAGACTGAAACGGGTCACTGATATAGATAAATCAAAGATAAACAGGTTTATATTTTTCTTGCACATTCTACTAGTTCTGTCAATTTTATGATTTTTTCGAATGTATTTATTATTCTGCTATTATTATTAACTCTCCTAGGTGAATCAAGAGTGCTATTATGTAAACTAACTCACCTGATGCAGCTAGGTGAATCACGTATCCTGATTAGTAGACTAAATACCCTTTAGTAGTTGAGAATAATAACTGAGAGTTCTAAAAAAACCAAAAGACCGTTTCGTGCGATTCCCGTTTCATTCAAAATATCAGGCCGAGTTTCTTTTTTTTTCTTTTTTTATTTACAGGCTTTTACCTTTCTGTATGTCAGACTTATTGTATCCTATCTTATCCAATCCATACAATCCTATCCTATCATACGAATTTCCCAACAATGTTACTTATGTAACAATCTGAACAGATTACAAGTACGTCAGAATTTGGATTAGCTAATAAACTATTAAAAATACTATATGTATGTTACTTGAGCGAGAAAATAGTCGATAGCTAGTCGCTTTCTGTGGCGAGTACCGCCTGAAGTAGGTATATATCAGTGTTTTGATACCACCTCCCTATCAGGCCATAGTCGCAACAAATAGTCGTACGTGCCTTAACGCGGCGCGGGAAGCGGCCTTCCATCTTTATTGCTTAGATTATTTGTCGAACCCTTTGGTGTACCTTTATTATGAACTAGCAACCCGCCTCGGCTTCGCACGGGTAGCTAATTACATTTTTCGTAGGATATTTTTTGGAAACAAAATATGTCCACTAGCACTTCTCCTTTCAGCAAAGGTTGCCTGGTAGAGATTGCTCCAAGCAATAAGGTTTTTTCTGTTATATTCTTTCTATGTTGTGATCCTTTACATGTGTTTTGTGTGTAATAAAGTGTTCTATCTATCTATCTATCTATATATGTCACTCAGGATCATTTTGGACTCATTTTAGATGATCATCACCCGAGAAGGTTTTGGCGATTTGTTTATGAATTAAGTCAGCTTATAGAAAAACTAAAGTGAAGTAGGTATCATGCCCTCGAAATTAGGGTCTTAAATTCTCTGAAGATGTGAAATTTTCTACTATATAAGATTTGAAATACACAGGTAGAGAATGAAAATATTTGGAAAATCTGCGGTCGTCGTCGTGTCGTAAATTTGTTAGCCTTGTGATATTAAATATTTTCCGAATTGGCCTTTTGGTGGAAATTATGTGGTTTCATGGAACCTCGCTTTTATGAAATTTATAAAATACCTTGAAATATTTTTGACACAGGCGGTGTAAACTCACACTGGAGGTCTTGAATTCGATGCCTAGTTAGGTCAATATAATAAGCATGAGTGTAATAGGTACTTATAATATCATTAGCCAGCAAAATCGTTCGCGTGGATTTAGAATTTGGATGACTCGTTTGCGTTTCAGAAATCCTAACGAAACCGATGGAACCTTAAAAGTTGTAGTTATGTCTCTGTCTGTATAAAAACACTAATTTTCTCATAGTTCTAAAAGAATTTTATTTTATTCCAATAATATTTTTGGAGAAAATTCCCTTCATACGTCATAAGGCGACCTGTTCAAAAGATTTTCAGCTTACAAAATATGTCATATTTCTCGATAAATATCAACTTATCGCTATAAGAAATGTGTGCCCGATAAAATGTAAACGCGTTGGGCGGGACAAAAAATGTCCGTCATTTCTCGGCCGCAATCTAGGCAAATTATGGGCTCAGCACCCCGGGGCAAAGGGGCTGATACGACTGATATCATGAGAGATGTTGCATGGTTTCGGGAAACTTCAATTTGCACCCGACTACGCCAAAGCAAAAAAGAAGGGTTATGATTTTATTAGCCTATGTATGTTTAAATAGCCTCAAAAGCTAGGTTAAGGAGCGGGCTGAAATCTGAAAGGTCCACGGTTCAAATCCCACCCATTGCACTATTGTCGTACGCACTCCTAGCACAAGCTTTACGCTTAGTTGGAGGAGAAAGGGCTTACATGGCTTATTTATTCTTTCTTTTTTAAAGGGAAGGGCTGAGATGTATTGTTGCGTGGTTTTAGGGGAACTCTAATTTGTACCCGACTACGCCAAAGCCAAAAGGAAGGGTTATGATTTTAGCTGTCTATGTATACCTATATGTATTTATGTATGTTCGACAGTAGCTCCTAAACTAATAAGTCAATTTCGATGAATTATGTGCCAATCGATTCGTTATTATAGTCCGATTTATGAGAACAAAATCAGTATGTTGGATGTTATATTCAAAATAGTAGAAGCCTACGAATTTTTTTTTCGATAATGGATCTGAATGAATGCATCACAGATTCAAAACCCTATTGCTACTGAAAAAATATAAGGCAATCCTAAGTTATGTGTATGTAAAGTTAGTATTATTTATGAATAATGTATACTTAATAGAAAAGATGGCTTGTCTGTCCTAAACGTGACAAGCTTAATCGACTGCAGTTCACAAATCACAATAATCCTAATGACCCCCTATAGCGACCTAAATGTTAAAGTACCTACCTGAGGTAACGTCTTTGAAACAGGCCTTTGTGTAGACTTACTTAACTTGCAGAATTTGCATGACTAAATACCCACTCACTATTCTGCAGTCTTTGTTTTTACCCATCCAACTCGTGTAGGATTTGGCAGTTAGATATGTGTTTTTGCCCATGTATCTATCAATTTTCTCGAATAAATTTAATCCTGAAAAAAACATCTCAATCCGTTTTTCCGTTGCAGCATTATAGAAGGACAAACCAACAGACGAATACACTTTTGCATTTATAATACACTAGCTGATGCCCGCAACTTCATTCGCGTGGATTGCATTGATTTTCCGGGATAAAAAGTGGCCTATGTCACTTTGCAGGTCTTAACTATATCCATACAAAAAATCATGTGAATCCGTTACTCCATTGCGACGTGATTCAAGGACAAACCAGCAAACCCATAGACAAGCCCACTTTCACATTTTATATGGAGTGATATGGGTAGTCAATGACATAAAATCGACACCTCCCACGTAAGTTGTTGTAAGCTACAAAATTGCCATTTTGCGTTTTTTACATAATAATGTCTATTTTTATCTATTTTATATGTTCAATTAAAAAAAATCCTAAAAATGTTGTTTTTTAAAGCACTTATGAAGCGTATAATGTTGTATTTTTCAAACGAGGACGACGTAAAATATCATATCGACCTATACAACGTTTTATGCGGGGTGAAGTCGTACGTTTGCGCCTCGTATGTAACAGATACAACAGATCACGCCGGACTTCAAATGAAATGTTTGTAACTCAAGACACTGATATGTCACGGTTGTGTTTGCATTTTTTTAATTCATTATCGTATTTTAGTAATTTAATAGTGATGCCAAGCTAAACTGTTGTATAGATTACATACAACAATTTACGTCGTTGAGGACACCCAAAAACAGTATTGTATGATGACATACAACCGTTTACGTTGCAGAATTATAATAAATTTTGTGTTAAGTGATACATACAACATTTTACTTCGGCATTTATTTCTCAAAATTTTGTTGTATGATTACATGCTATATTTTACGTTGCTATGACATTGTTTTTTTTCTTACATACGACATTGTATACAATAAAACTATGTTAAAATTTAGTTTGATGGCGACGTAAACCTATGGTAGTCAATGAAATAATTAATCGGCTCATCATACCACTAGGTTACCATATAATTAACAAAAAAATCACTATTACAATATATTATTTCAGAGCCTACCTTGCCAATAAATAGGTTGGTAGAACCTGCCAGGTGGTGGAGTCCAATTTCTTTACGGCCTATCGTCCAAAAATAACAAATATTTTTTATGATTTTAAAGCTCATGGCCAGAAAAAGGCCAGAAATGATACTGTAGTCTTCAGCAAATGCACCTACCTACTGGCAGATCTCTATTGTACAAACACGTGACTTATGGATCTTTAATTTCGTTTTAAAGATACCATAGAGCGGAACAGGAACTCAAAAGTATTCACGAAAGATCTGTCTACTAAACAGGGCCTGCTGATACGACAAAAAACTGACAACACCTCATTTCAGCTAAACTTAAGCTCTTGAAATAAGTGGAGAAGTTCTATGGACAGTTATACACCACAATACAAAGACTTGTTGAAGATTTGGCTAAAGATCCCAGAGCTAAATTGACGGGACACTAAACCCAAGATATCCCAGATGCCAGTATATACGAGATAAGTATGGCTCTCAAACAACTCAAGGATAAAAATTCGCTCGGTGATATCAGAATCACAGTAGAATTACTTAAGGTCTTTCAGTGATTTTCCAATCGCCATGACGGGATTTTCAATCCCGTCATGGCGATAATGCCGTAATAAATAATAAGTAATGGTTTATTTGTTGCAATGTGGGCACAAAAGGTTAGTGAGTCTTATATTCAAATCTAGTTCATTGCATAACGAAATTACAAAGTTACAAACATTACTCAAGAAGAGTCATAGACTCATCTCGCTGCTAAGCCATGTCTATAAGCTGTTGTTATCGTAAGTCGTTATGAATCGTCACAATAATAAGTTCGATGACTTTCAGCATCTCTAACAAGCTTGATTCTGAAAAATCTTAAGCACTATAGGTCACATTCATAAGCTGCGACATGTTATGCATAATATAACTGAAGGCTATTATAATTGCCTGTTCATACAAATGCTGAAATAGAATCCTGTACAAAAACACCATGTCAGTCGACATATAGGACCAGACTAGGCCAGTCCAATTGCTGTGACAGGGTGCACATTGAGACGTAATTCTCTGAAACTCTTTACCGCTGCTTTGGAAGACGTCCTTATCTTTAAGCTTGGATTGGAATAAACTTGACATTAACATCAAAAGAAATTCACCTTCGATTTGTCGATGACATAGTCACTATCGCAGAAACTCTGGGAAACCTCATTAGGTTTCCCAGAGTTTCTACATTTACAGCTCAATGACCTTTGCAAAGTTTCACAAAAGATGGGCCTGAAAATGAACATGAGTAAGACGAAAATTATGTCTAATTCTTATGTCTCGGCCCACCCAGTAATCGTTGAGGGCTCTGCACTCGAAATTATAGAAAAGTGTGTAAGCCTGGAACCAGGTAGGTAAGTGCAATATCAAGAAACAGGTCAGCCAACGAATCCGACTCGGCGGCAGCGTACGGAAACTAAATTAGTCTTCGAACAGTGCGTGTTACCAGTGATGACATATTATGGATCTGAGATAATATGGTCACATATTATAATGGAATTCATACGAAAGTTCAGAGTCACTAAGCGGGTAATTAGAGAGCTATATTTGAAGTTTCTCTACGTGATCGAATCTGGAATGTGGATATCGGTAGAAAAATTAGAGTAACCGGCATAAATGGGTTGCGAAGCTGAAGTGTAAATGGCCGGGGCACATAATTCGAAGGACCCATAGACGTTGAGGTTCCAAGGTGCTGGAACCTCGCACTGTAAGGCGCAGCGTTGACAGACTCCCACTAGGTGCACAGACGACATCAAACGAGTCACAAGGAGCCACTGGATTCAGGTGGTGCAAGACCGTGGCATATAGAAGTCCCTACAAGAGACCTATGTCCAGTAGTGGACATCCATTGCTTGGAAATGATGAATCGGACTACACATACTACATTTTTTTTAAATATTAAACGACGTACACTGTTTTATTTAACACATACGATGACACTCAACCCATTTTTTCCAGCGTAATTTGTTGTAAGTATCTTATACAACATTTTACAAAAATGAAACACGCCGTAAAATGTTGTATGAACAAAATCTCAGAAATGTGAAGTATTTCTATAAATTATCTTTCAGAATATGTGAAAGTACTGTAAACTATAACTAAATACCGAATTTCACAAAAATATATTGAAAAATGGAGCTTTAATTTCAATTTATATCTTTAAAACGCTCTACTGAAAAGTTGTAGTTTTGGGGATACAACAACTTACGTGGGAGGTGTCGAAATGGTTGCTATGAATAATCCTCAAGATTTTGTTCTGCTTTACTGCATCATTACTTACCATCAAACGAGAACGCTTTCAAGCGCAATCCTCGATAAAAACAACTTTATTTTCAGCCCGTCTTTCTGTAAGCTGTTCGCACAAAAATCCTTTTTTATTGTTGAAGCGTAGCATTACCCAGGCTTTGTCGAGGATAACCCTGAAAGCCTTATGCAAATTCGTTCGGAAGCCCCTCGTGAAAAGGTAAACCTTACACTCTAACCTTTTTCTCTAATAGCCTCCTAACAATGGTCTAGGTCCCTTGATTGATTCCCGATAATTTATGTATTACCCACTTACCTAGATATTTCAAATGTTATATTCGTAACAGATAGGATTAAATGACAAACAATGAAGTAAATAAACCTCAAGTAATAAGGCCCATTTAGCTTCATTTTTCTCATAGAACAAAATCTATAAGCTGATTCCAAATTTCGTGGATTTTCTCTAGTAAGTATCTACGGAAGACCATTATTGGGAATTAGCTTAGTAAGCAAAAATCTTTTTTGCAGCATAATCTAGTTCTGAAGAGTGGCATAGCTTATTATGTCACTCCTCAGGGTTTTCTCGACTTGTATTTCGAAAAATCGAAGAGTTTTTGAAATTTAGAAAACCTCAATCGATGTCAGATGTCGTCGCTGGCAACTAGATATCAATATAGTTGAATTATAGTTATACAAAAAACCGAGCAAACGAGCAGGCGGGTCACTTGATGTTAACTGATTGTCGCCGAATATTTGCAACACCAGAGGAACCGCCAATGCGGTTGCCGGCTCTTCAAGAATTTCTAACCCGCCCATTGAAACCCCATGTTGAAATCTAGCGCGAACACCACCGACGGGTCTCGGAACTTTATTTCAAAATAATAAATGATTCATACAATTTTTTTTTCCTAATTTCGTCTAACATTATACCTATTCTGTTATACTTACAAATTCTGTAAATACTTAAATATATTCAGATAAAAAAATATGATTTGATTTTATATTAGCTGGAAATCTGCAGCAGTGGTTCACGTAGTGGCAATCATGCTCAGAATTTCGTTGGTGCTGACCGAAAGCCAGCTCATTTCAATAACATAACAAAACAACATAAAATTTGTTACATAGCCGCTCGGACCCTTGATTAAATCTCTATAATTCCTTCCCATTTGCATGATAATGATGAACCGGGTGAATGTGCACTTACTTGATATTCATAGTTAAAGCGTTGATTGTCATAAAGAGGTTTATGGGAGCCATTACTTACGAGTATATTGTCTCAAGAAATTGATGGAAGCGGAAATCACTTTGCGAAAATCCTGGACATAGCAATGTACAAGGAACAATACTTATTTTGCATAATACATTAATTTCCCAACTATATGATTGCTAGTAATATGTGCTTTCGTCTATTTTAATTCTAAGGGTCCCAACAGATGTGCCACAACCACAATACAGCGGCAAAAATACAACACACAAAAAAGCTGGACACAAAATTATAATCATATAATATGCAGTCCCGTTTAATAGCTGTTTTTTTTAATTTATAGATTAGCACTTGGCTGCAATCACACCTGGTGGCAAGTCATGATGCCTCCTAAGATACAGCGCGCTTGCTCTTAAGTGCTTATTCACTCTTGACTTGAAGTTACCCATAAAATAGACAGTTGCGAAATATGGTTACTGTACCATTGCTGCGTACATTGCGCTATACCACAGCGCGTACTAAATCCATACTAATATTATAAATGATTTTAATAAAATTTGGTACAGACTTGGGATACATTCCGGGGAAAAACATAGGCTTTTATAGGAACATAGACTTTTTATCCCGGAAAATCAAAGAGTTCCTATGGAATTTAAAAAATCGAAATCCACGCGGGCGAAGCCGCGGGCATCCTCTAGTTAGTACATAAAGTAAATTTCAAAACACAAATCGTATCTATGAAGCTATCAGCACTAGACATCAAGCTGCAAGCAAAATTGAGTTGCAGCACTCGATTTTTTGTCCGGAGTGACCAATCTAGTGAGCAGTACTGCACAGAGAACGTTGCTTTTAGCAATTTGTATCTGCGACAGCTGATAACGCATCTTCAGGCAGCTGCAGCGTGACAGCACTCGACCACTGCTTGGTGACATATTTGTCGCTGTTATGTGAATGTAGTGTGGTCCATCTGAATGAACACTAATTTTTATTTATTTTTAAACAAGGATTTTCTCATAGACCGCCCTAGTCATAAGTTATTATAAAAGAAACCCAAACAGTAAAGTATTTCTCTTTAGACTGTGGTATTAGTCTAAACACGGAAGGGGCCCCATAATTTACATACTTTTAGTACCATAGGGTATTTGAAGGGACTTATAGGATGGGAAAGGAAAACCTTGGTCCCTTTTGGCAGTAAAACTGTTTTGTTTGTAACCCTAACTTCAAGTAACTCAGTTTTCCAAATAGATTTTGTTTTAGTTACAAAAAAAATCTACTCGCTACTAAAATTGAGTTAGTCAAGTCAAGTCTAATAACTTAAATATACTTAAAACGAACAAATGGCTGACTAATACAAACTACTGAGTCTTGAAACTTGAGATTTGGCATATAGATTTCCTCTAATAAATAAATTTAGACCCTCGATAAAAAAAGACTTTCAGAATTTGGCCCCCGTGCGACGTACCTTTAGCTAATTGTATATTTTTTATATTTTAGGGCAGTGTAAAAGTTTCTGGTAGATCTGTAAATATAAATTATATATTTATAGGTATTTATTTACAGTTATGCAAATTTAGTCTCAGGTACAAAAATAAATAAAACGTATGCTCGGTAACTTCACTCAGTGTGCGCTGTTGGACTTCTGTCGGACTTTTATTTCTGAAAACAAAAAAACAATGGGTTATTAATTCCTTTTTTGATCAAGCTTTAACATTTGAGATTTAAAAAAACATTCATCATCAATCGATCACCAGCTCACTACTGAGTACGGGGGTTATTTTTCATAAAAAATAGCGAACAAGCAAGCAGGCGGGTCACCTGATGTTAAGTGATTAACGCCGTCTATGCACATTTGCAGCACCAGAGGTACCACCGATGCGTTGCCGGCCTTTCGGCTTTCTCTCAGAATGAGAGAGGCTTAGTCATGTCTACCACGATGCCCAAGTACTGATTGGCAGACTTCACACACTTTTGGGAACATTATGGAGACTGAAAATTAGGAGCTTTCCAGAATGTGTGTGAAGTGTACCAATCTATGGTTTGCCAGCAGGTGGACTATGGGATAGACGTATTCATTCTGTGAGGAGGCGCGTGTCAGTGATGAGTTGATGAAGATTACGTACCAATATCAGTATCAAGGTCAGGCTCGTTCCAGGATTGCCTCGTGGATGTGGCGAAGAGGATGAAGAACAGGTTCGTGAAGAAGTATATCCCTGATGCTAAGTAGAACACCTTGTGCCACTCCGCTGCATTTGTCTGCAGATAAGATAACGACTTATCAGCCTGATGATGCAGGATACGGAACGCCTAAACCAAGGTCTGCACACGTACGTAGTCGAAATTTTACGGATTATAACGAAGCGATTTGCCTCCTTTATTTTATTTTATTTGTTAAAAGAACCACCCACAGAACTACGCAATTAAATTACAGCTCTCGTATAGCTCAATTTATGGGCAGTCACAGCGTGCACCGATAACAATAGTCGTACAATAAAAAGATAAAAGAATATAAAAAATACCTAAGCTTATAAATCTTAACGTACTTACAATAAAATGTTACTAAGTTAAATTATCAAAAAAAAAAATTGGTTGTCTGTAAAGTCGGTTTACTGACGATAGTTGAACGTGACAACAAAGGCCGATTGTGCTTCTTTGTCGCTCGTTCCGCGCTCTCGCTTGCACTTAAGCCTTACATGGAACGCCTCAGAGCGAGGTAACGCCGCATGAGTCATGTTTTTTCGTGCGTGCAGCCGGCTCTATCGAATTATAAGACGTTGTCACGTCAAAAATTAACATATTTACTTATATTAATATAGTTACTCTTATTTTGAGTTCTAATTGGTTGAGTTAGAGAGTGAGAAAGTACAATTACTTTGTCATGGACAATAAACCCGCACACGATGGGCGCGATGATGGATACGATGTTCGCGACAAAGTTGGAGATGCCCATCAGGCTCGAGCTGAAGTTGGGCGCCATGTCGATGGATGACAACTGAAAAACGAAATAAAATCCATACTAATATCCATACTGATATTATAAATGCGAAAGTGTGTCTATCTGTCTGCTACCTTTTGGCGGTCCAACAGTTAAACAGATTCTGACGAAAGGTACAGGGTTAGGTTAGTTAGTTGTTGGTAGAGAGCTTAGATATGCATACGTTAGACGGACATAGGCTACTTTTATTCCGGAAAATCAAACAGTTCCCACAGGATCTTTAACGACCTAAATCCACGCAGACGACGTCGCGGGCATCCTATAGTAATATTATAAATACGTAGGTATACAACTCAAACACTAGGTTTGGAAACCTGAGATTTTGCATTGAAAGCCATCTAGATTTTAGAGCTCACATACCCAGATCCCCTTTTGAACTCGTAGGTATATTATGGTCTTTTATTCACTCATTTCAACGTCCCTTAGGACTCCTTTCCTTTTTATATCAGTACTACTTTCCTATCCAAACATTGAATAGAGATACCAAGTACCCAAACATTCAGTCAGGGGTTCTTCAATACTCAAATATTTATATCGCCCAATCAGTAGGAGCAACAGGGCATATCAATTGAAACCTTACTTACTTATCTAATAAATTATTCCATTATTGAAACGGCTTTACCTAAAAGGTCGGTTTGCTATTCATAAAATATAAGCTTGTGTCTACGACTTGGTGTGCGTGGATTTAGTTTTCTGTTAAAATTTACTAGGAACTCTTATTTTCGAGAATAAAAATTCTATAGGAAGCAAGCTATCTATACCAAAAGTTAAAATTTTAGCATTTTCGATGAAAGCTCTCAGTCAGTTTGATTTCTTCTGACATCTTGAAAAATTATTGTCGTCATCATTCTATTTTTGGATGACAACCGCATTTAAATCCGTTGCGTAGTTTAAAAGATCTAAATACAGACGCCTAAGGGTTCATACTATGTAGAGATAGAGTAGTACATAGATAGATAACTATCTATGGATTAGTACTATTATTATCAATAAAATATTACGTTAGACCGATGGTAAAACCCATAAATGTCGGTTTTGCTACTCGTTAAAACTAATTTTTTCAATAAATTTATTAAATTCAGTGCCTGTAGGCAATTTTAAATATATTTCCCCCAATTCATCAACGTTTAAACAATGATTGCGTAGTAACAAAATTAATTACTTGATTTATTTATCATTGTAAACGGGTTGGTATAATTTATTGGTAGCTTCATAATTTATGGTTGACTGTCTTAGCAGTTAGTTACCAAGATTTATTATAGGAAAGGCTTATAAAGCACTCCTCTTAAGATTCGGTAAATTTTTGACTTATTTATTGCAGACTATCTGTGTACACTCTTCAGATCTCAGCTTTAGGGTAGATAACGACAACCTACCACCTTCCATGGCTCCTCCAACCTTGTGGTTATATGGGCAGAAACGGGCTCCTTCCCGGGGCGCCTTCTTGACTCCCTACAAATTATTTTTGTCCCCATCAATTCACTCTCCCCTTTCTGGGGCAGACACTTCAGATACGTGAGATTCGTATCGTCGGATCGTGGTATCTCCTGTTACCCACATCCTCTCCTGCAATTGTGTATCTGTATCTCGCTCCCCTCCTCCGCGCTTGTAGATTCCTCCACCTCCTCATTTCCACGTATTCTTCCTCGACGCGTCCTCCTCTTAATCATCGTTTCTTCCTCCTCTTGTGCCACGCGTGCGCGAAATCCCATAGTCCTCGGAAGTTCACCTTCGAGGAGACCAGGTCCCTATACATACATACACCATCCCATCCAACATCTTGCTTTGGAGATCCTCATACAAGCTGCACTCCCACAGGACGTGGTGCGCATCCGCATCACTCTCGCCACATTCACACAAGCTGCTCGCACACAGCCGAAACCCATGCAGGCGCCACCGAAAGCTTGCTTTAGGCTAGGCGAATAAAATAGAATACCTACCATGAACCCAGTATACTGTCCAGCGTTGATGCCGACACTTATAACCAGCATCACCACCGCCAGCCAGTAGATCCTGGCTGGTGCCAACGACAGGCCGACCAACGCCAACGCTGGGCCCCACAGACCTGTAATGATAAATAAACCGGTCAAGTGCGAGTCGGGTCTCACTCTTTCAGGGTTCCGTAGATAATTTTGAACATCATAATTTGAGTGTATGAAATATTTCTTTTCCAAAAATGTTTGTTTGTTTTGGTCACAGCTTACAAACTATTTAATAAATCATTGTTTTTAGTATTTATTGTTAAGATACAGTACGTAATACATAATATACAGAAATTTTATATTTCTGACTAGTTTAGTTTTTGAGATAGCCCCTGACACAAAAAATAAACAGTTCCGGGAACACGTTAGAACGAAGTAGAAGTCATGTAACAAACCATACCGATGGAATTGAATAGTTTCCTGGTGTTGGAGACGCTCAGCCAATTCCGCCTGATGATGAGATCTGTCATGGATCCCATGGGGAAGCTGAGCAGGAACATGGCCAAGTACGGCAAAGACGACAGCATCCCATTCTGAAAACATTAATTTTTCATTATAATGTAATTCCTTGAATACCCGAGTACGGAACCCTCAGTGTGCGAGTCTGACTCGCACTTGGCCAGTTTTTCCTCAAGATAAGAAAAAACGGAGCAAAACTGCTCTTATAGGCTAAAGAGATTTTCGTCATTAATAGGAGCACTAAATATACAACCACTTACATACTTTCATTACCCCCTAATTACACATTCTAGGTAGAACATAATAAGGTTTCCATTTATTTTAATAATGTAAAGAAACATAATATTCTCATAAGATTAATTTACTTCACATACCTACTTACTCGTTTACGCCAAGTTATTACACATAAATTTTGTATTATGCTCTCAGACATGTACGAACATAAATTACTTTTTACATAATAAATATTCACCTTCAACTCATCACCAGCCTATACAGATCTTCTCTCAAAATAAGAAGGGCTTAGGCCATTAGTCCGCCATCTTGGCCAAGTGCGGATTGGCAAACGTTAAACACCTTCGTTGGACTCGTTTGCTGCTGGAATGGAGGCCACGCACCGGAAGGAGGAACGTTGGAAGACAGCCCTCCCGTTGGTCAGACGACATTACCAAGCTGGCGGGAAAGACTTGGAGGAGGCTCGCACAACACCGAGAGGAATGGCGTGCACGTGAGGAGGCCTATGTCCAACAATGGATTAACAAAGGCTAAGAAAGAAGAAGAAGAAGAAACACCTTCGGGAACTCTATGGAGACCTCTTAGGCACGCAGGTTTCTTCACGATGTTTTCCTTCGCCGTTAAACCGAACAATATTTAATTGCTTAAAACGTACATAACTCCGAAAAGTTAGAGGTGCGTGCGAAAAGTTATAGATCGAGCCCCCGACCTCCCGAATAGGAGGCGGATGTCTTAACCACTAAGCTATCGCGGCTCGAAGCCTATTTTTACCTTAGCCAAATTAAAATGGAGGACGTCAGACATGTAGGTGGGCATCTCCGTCATCAGTGTGAAGAAACCCCAGTTCTGCCCGCAGTGCGCGACGACCGCCGCCCAGAAGGGCAAACATAGGGCAATCTTTTTAAAAGGGGTTGGATATTTCTGGAAACAAACATATTATTTAAGTTATTTTCAAACACTCTCGAATCCTGTTTAAATCATTAGGCAAATACATTTTTAGAGTAAATAAAAATGTGGAAAAATTACTGTCGGAAAGAGCAATGGGTATGACAAATAAGTATATCTTAAGTGCCTAAGTTTACCTGTAGATTACTCAAAGGTGCCATCCATAAACTGAATCGATGATCATAAGGATCATCGATTCAGTTCGCTACATTTCTCCATGATATATTTGGATTTTAGATGGAGTTTTATAAGTCAGAAGAGTTAGGTATAAGTGCGTCAGAGTTGTAAGTCATATAAGTGCAACACCACAAAAATGTTATGTACGCACAGACAAATAAACTGGTATAATTATAACAATTTTTATAACTTAAAGTACAGAATAGAGAAGGTAGGTTTGTTAAATATAAAAGTTTAAAACCTTCTGCTTCCCAACTCTTCCCAGCGAGGTTTGGATGTAAGCCAGTTCCTCTTTAGAGATCAGTTTGGAGTTTTCTGGGGACTGTGATCCGAGAAACAAGTAGGCGGCCGTCCAGAGGAGGCCTAGGGCTCCGTTGGTGTAGAAGATGGCCTGCCAGCCCCACGCGTTGGCTATGAACCCCGAGGCTATGAGCTGAGAGGCTATACCTAGCTGACCACCTGGGAAAATAATGGCATTTGTAAAGCCTACTTTTAGAATAAGTAAACTTTTGGTAATTAGTGACCGTCGTAGCTTTTTTTTAATCAGATGTACAAGTAAGCCCATGACTGCAATCTCACCTGGTGGTAAGTGATGTAAATGATGATACAGTTCAAGATGGAAGCGGGCTTACCTGGTATGGCAGTTTTAATTAAACCCATACATCCTTTGGTTTCTACACGGTATTGTAACAGAACGCTAAATCGCTTGGCGGCACGGCCTTGCCGGTAGAGTGGTAACTATAGCCACGGCCGAAGCCTCCCACCAGACCAGACCAGAAATTTAGAATATATAAAATTTAAAACCCTACCGGGAATCGGACCCGGGACCTTCCACTAATAAGACTACAGCGCTTAGCCTTGATTTCTTATACTATTCCGAAGAAAATATAAAAAATAGACTTTATATTTGACGTAAGTTTTTTTACACCTTTATTACCTGTTATCTCCCAAACCCCTCATAAGCCAAACTTCACAGTCGCTGATCGTTCCTCCCTGTGTTGGGGACAATACGCAGAGAAACTTTCAGCTTTTATAAAATAACGCAGGTCTGGCACGCGCTAGCTCTAAGTCCATTAGTTTATGATCTGCGCAGACCGTCAGATTGCAACTTCAGATTGAATTAGGTGAATTAATTAAATCACTTTCTATCAGGTGTGATTGTGGTCAAGCGCTTGCCTATAAATGAATATTCAAAAAAAAGGTACTCGTCTTGCGTTCATTTTATAGGTACACTCTATAGCTTTCAGCCATAGTTTTTGTTAAGGACTAACTTTAGCTAATTCCAAAGCTCGTGGTTCCGCTATTTTACCGTAGGGAATTATTTTGTATGAAACAATCCTGTAAGGAATTAAAGTTTGCAGCTTCAGTTCGCTTCGCGGTAGGAGCTTCGGATTAAACTAACAAAGTTATCACAACTTATTGGTTTTGGATTACCGTTACTTTTATAACAAGTTCCATAAATACGGAAGAGCTTTACCTAAGTAGTCTGTATTTGTTTGTGTATAAGATGACGTTTATGTAATTCCTTCGAAGCTCGTTAGTGATTGCCGCGGAATTAATGTAGCAACTAGAGGGGATCCTTTTTTCTTCACTTCACTTCGTTGTCTGTCTGTCTGTATGTCTGTTCGTCTGTGGTCCGTAGATTTCTCGTGCGAAATATCGAAAAAATACCCGAGTACGGGACCCTCGGTGCGTGAGTCTGACTCGCACTTGGTCGGTTATTGTACAAGGAAGCGTACTCCTATTGGTGCACATATCACCTGCATAAATGATAGTGCTCAGTCGGCCCTTCTCCTCCAGCGGTATCCACTGACTGACCAGGTGGTGCATGGAGGGGTACATGAACGCTTGCGTGAGGCCTTGCAGCACCCGCCAGAAGATCACGAACTTCCAATCACCCTGCAAACAGTTGGTACAATCTTATCACACTTATGTTATAAAGGTGAAAGTTTGCATGTGTGTGTATGTTTGTTACTCTTTTAAGCAAAAACTACTGGACGGATTTGACTGAAACTTCCAACGGAGATAAGTTATGTCTGGAGTAGCACATAAATTACTTTTTATTCCGAAAAATCAAAGAGTTGTTAGTTTTTTTTTATTTGTTGTTATAGCGGCAATAGAAATAAACACTCTATGAAAATTTCAACTCTTAACTATTACGGTTCATGAGATACAGCCCGCTGTCAGATAGACGAACGGACAACGGTGCTTATAGAGTCCCATTGGCACCTTTTAGGCCCAGTACCCTAAAACAGAGCAAACACTTACGATTTTAGCACTAATAGGTAAGAGCAGAGATATGAGGGAGTTGACCGCAATGGATATGGTGATGAGGATTTTCCCGCCAAATCTCTTGGCCAGCTCGCCGCCAGGTATCTGCAGCACCACGTAGCCCCAGAAGAAGGAGGAGAGGATCATTGACTGCTGCTGGAGACTCCAGTTGAAGTGCTGCAAAGGATAAAACTGGAGCTTCATCATCATCATCATTATTAAACGTATACCAGCAATAGACGTCTATCGTTTGATACATCGTTGGTACAGCAGTTACCTGCGACTCGTTTGATATCGTCTGTCCACCTAGCGGGGGGTCTTCCAACTTCCGCTTTCCGGTGCGAAGTCACCCTTCTAGCACCTTGGGACCCCAACGTCTATCGTTTTTAGAGTTCCTCAAAAGGAAAAACGGAACCCTTACAGAATCACTTTGTTGTCTGTCTGTCTGTCTGTCCGTCGTGTCAGTCAAGAAATCTATAGGGTACTTCACGTTGAGCTAGAATCATGAAATTTGGCAGGTAGTTAGGTCTTATAGCACAAATACAGGATTTATATCTGAAAACCGTGAATTTGTGGTTACATCATTTAAAAAAAATTTAAATGTGTTTTTTTCAAAGTAAGATAACTATACCAAGTGGGGTATCATAATATGAAAGGGCTTTACGTATACATTCTAAAACAGATAGGTATAATTATTCATTTTATGTATAATAGTTTTTGATTTATGATGCAAAATGTTGGAAAAAATACATGAGTACGGAACCCTCAGTGCGCGAGTCTGACTCGCACTTGGCCGGTTTTTTGAGTTTTGTCTGACGCAATTAGATCCTGTTATGTCTTTCTTTAGTAATAAACCCCTGGACTAAAGGGGGTCATCGAATAAAGTTGAACGCGCAATCTCGGACCATGAATGGAAATTTTATGTCATTAAAGCACAATCGCGAATACATTATTATCATAATACTATTGACCCCAATCGAGTGTCTGACCTAACCTTTGCTTTACATACAAACTTGCCATAATTTGTAATGATTAAAAATGCGTAAATGCATGGGTAATGACAGACAGACAAAATTATTTTTTGTAATCTATATTATAAATGCATCTAATATTATAAATGCGAAAGTGTGTCTATTTGTCTTCAGTCTGCTAGCTTTTCACGGCCGAACAGTTTAACCGATTTCAATGAAATTTCGTACAAAGTTAGCTTACATCCCGGAAAAGGACATAAGTTACTTTTTATCCTGGAAAATTAAAGAGTTCCCACGGGATTTAAAAAAAACCAAATCCACGCGGACGAAGTTGCGAGCATTATCCAGTAATATAAGTACCAAATATCAATGCTTTACTTACTACTCCATTGTTGATCTTGATGTTAGTAATTGTGACATTGTCTATGTCAGTGTTAATCATATTGTCACTGGCCATGTCCATGTTGGTCATATTGGTATATTCTGCATTGGTTGTATTGACGTTGGTTGAATTAGTAGTAGTTGTGTTGGCATTGGTCGAAATGACGTTGCTCATGTCGACAATGGCCATGCTCATATTGGCTCGCATGGTGAATGCCAAAAACATGGCCATGAAGAGTAGAAAGGTCTGAGTATGCCGAACTCCCCAACCATCTGTAAAGAAACAGAACCTTATTCGCTGCAATATGGCTGGTATATACTTACTTTTCAAAAACTACCTTTCTCAAAACACCACCACGAACGAATGATTCATATTTTTTTTATTTGTACCGAGAAGTTGTAACAATAAAGAGAAAATGAAAGAAACATTGGACAGGAAAGCTTTTATCTCTATAAGAGATCAGCAGCAGTGCCCAAGAGCAGTGACATTTGGCAGTGCAAGTTTTACAACCGTAAAAGGAGTAGAATAGGTAGAACAAAGGTAGAAAGTAGGTAGATATATTAAAAATAAAAATATCTTTGGAATCTAATCAGTGACACATTTCATTTATGAAAAAAATATCACTCACTTATGAAAGTACTTGACTAGCAGCATCTAATCTAAGATTAATTATAATTGTAACATACCTTTAAGCATTTCGGTATTAACGTATTTAATATGCTAATGATTCTCTCAAATGGTTAAATAAGTAGTTAGATTTTAATTTAGCTTGTAACGATGAGGCTGGCATCTATGTAATTCAGTCTGATATAGTATAAGTTACCTATAGAACCCCCTCACATTATCAGATATAAAACAACTGAGAATTAAAGGAAATACTTAAACAAAACAAAAAAACCTACGCGAGTACTACGTTTAAATGGACTAAAAAGTATAAAATTATTTAAGCTATGAGAATACCTTGAAAGATTTAAAACGAAAAACGTGAGGCGCACATAAAGTACCTACCTACTTATAACAATTTTAATTGCACTGCAAATAGTATAAACATCTATGCACTATCGATCATGGCAGAATAACAAATTGTTTTATTGGTGACTAGAAGATGCCCGCGACTTCGTCAGCGTGGATGTAGGTTATTCGAAATCCCGTGGGAACTCTTTGATTTTTCGGGATAAAAAGTAGCCTATGTGCTAATCCTGGATATTATCTATCTCCATTCCAAATTTCAGCCTAATCCGTCCAGTAGTTTTTGCGTGAAAGAGTAACAAACATACACACACACACACACTTACACAAACTTTCGCCTTTATAATAAAAATAATATTAGTGTGATTTTCGGAAAGCAATAGAAGCTATATTAAGTACCTATATTTGATTGCTTCATTTAATTCCACACAGGTAGAGAACATACCCTTTTTAAGTTTAGCGAGGTATATTGACCTCGAAACATATGTAAGCATAAAAAAATTGATTAATAATTTATCAGACACTTTTCCTTATGTCTCATATAAGTCGTAAAATAATTCTGTTGCAAACAAACTCCTAATTGCACTCAAATGACAGGCTTAATTCTTTTCATAATACTTCCTCTGTCAATATTATAGCACGAAGATTGTGTACATCAGAATTAGCGAAAATATCTTAACTAAACTAAATTGACTGCCCTTAATCCTTATCCTTTTCTACAGGTAGTATTGTGAAAAGGATAGGACTATTATTAGATCTGTCAATTTGATTAAAATAACGTGGCCAATACTGTTGTGAACAATGTATGAACATTTTAAACTCTAATGTTATCATTTTTACAATACAGAAAAGTACAGAAAAGTATAGCAATAGGTTTTAGTTTAAATATTGCGTACAAGTTACAACAGAAAGCCACAATAAAGCCGAATAGAATATTATAGTCTTGGGGTTTGTGTAAACAAATAAAAATAAATGAACTTACCAGGTCTAACATTTTCGATGTCCACCGGGACGCCCATATTGCTCTAGGTGTAAGAGCTAAGACAATAATATGATTGTTCCTCGCTAGCTCATTTTAGTGAGATCAAAGATGCTGTGTCTCGCGACGATCACTTGAGAGTGCTTAAAATCCTCACTTAACGGTCTCGGAGCTAATACCTACTTCTTTACATTAACATTGCGGAAATCTGTGGAGCGCATACGTGTTTTGATTTTGTTTTTAACCATTTATTTTTCTCCTTTTTATTAATAAAATAAAAGTAATTAATAATAATTAAGTAACTTTTGGAAAAAATGTTTATTTTTTTGCCATTATTATCGAAGAATTATTAATTGGTAGTTAGGAAACTACTTAGTATTTACACTCATTGCAATAAATTACTTTTTTTTATTTAAGGAACTATTTTGAATGATAATTTTAATTTGGTTTTAATTTAATTTAACAATTTTAATTAATTGAATTGAATTTTAAAAATAACATTGAATGCCTATGGATAAACCAAAGATCTAATAGAGAGAGATCTAATTATCCATAATATTATCTAAGGTATTCTTATAATCGACCTCTACTGGTAATCGACTAAATAAGGCTTCATTTTAATCATATTCACGAAATTATAACAACAAAATCCTTGGTATTTGTTAATTAAACACAGACAAAAAAAAACGACCGCAGAATTCAGATGGAATAATAACTCCACTATCTCTTACAACAAATAATGATCCCTATACATTCTTCAATAAGCTAATTTTTCCCTTGGCATTCAATTCAGTATTTTTCGCTGTCACTTTTGTCTCAAATTAAAGTATGATGTTGGGCATTTATTTTATGGACTGTGTGACGTAATATTTACATAAATTAATTGTGGCTATATAACAACAAAAATATTTTGAAGTTTTTATTTAATTAATAAAGTTCTTGTTAATTATAAAACGTAAATGAATTATTCAAGCCGTTTATGTTGTCGACCTACCTTAGCTGGTGCCTATGAGACTTTGGAATAACTATGAAGAAAACAAAAACTTGAAACTTTAGTAAAAACACTTGGTAAAAACATTGAATATTCTACTAGTACCATTTAGTATTAACTTTTCAATGTTAGTCAGTAAAGTAGAACATCATCTAAAACTAATTCGGATCGTATTTACACAGTCTTCAAACTTTTAAAGTGCTTGAAATAATACTAACTCTATTAAAAATTAAAATATCTACTTAGAAATTTCTCCACTAGAGAGATAAATAATAATTGTCCTTTGTGTACGGTCACAGACCACCTTTCATTATACCTCTCATGTCATGTTAGTCTTAAATCACACTTAATATTATAAAGCCGAAAGTTTGTATGTGTGTATGTGTGTGTGTGTGTGTGTGTGTGTGTGTATGTTTGTTACTCCTTCACGCAAAAACTACTGAACGGATTTGGCTGAAATTTAGAATGGAGATAGATAATATCCTGGATTAGCACATAGGCTACTTTTTATCCCGGAAAATCAAAGAGTTCCCACGGGATTTCAGAAAACCTAAATCCACGCGGGCGAAGTCGCGGGCATCGGCTAGTTAAGTATACAAATGAATAAATATGTATTTTTCTAAAATCCTATTCCTTACCGACTTCATATTTAAAGAAGAGTCACTGACCTAATCCTTTTACTTGTATGTATTAAAATAGAATTTTTAAGCAAAAATAATAATTGAAGAATAGACTATGTACTGTGTAGTACATACCTACTATGTAGTTGTTAAATGTTAAACTTTCTCCCGAAACAAATATTAATATTAATAAAACAACGTAGCTCTTCCATACATTTCTCTGTTTTGCATAAAGTGTAGGTATTATGTTTTTTATTTTTTTTAAAAAAGGTTAAAATATTGATATCATTGCAGAGCTAAGGTTATCACGATTCACGAGTGTAGATATGAACATGTTTGGGTTCCTCTCAATTCAGCTCCAATAAAGATAATTAAGTCCTTAACACTGGGTAATAAGAGCTATCATGTCAGCAAAAGATAAAATTGTAAACATTTATAACAAGATCCAGTCTTGATCCAGTCAATTGTTTTTGCTCTTCATATACAGATATTTTAAATTCATCAATAATTGTATCAATTTTGATGTTTTATTACTTATCGGCGGTCGTTCTTATAAGGTTATAAATATAACTATACAAAATGTTATACTTAATATTACATAAACTAGCTGACTAACTGACTTCGCTCGGGTAGAGTTTCCAAGAATCCTGAAACGTATTTTTTAATTATTAACCAAAAGTTTAATCACCAATTTTCAAGGATATAACTTAAAAAACCGTCCAAGTGCGAGTCAGACTCGCACACTAAGGTTCCGTAGGTATCATCACCTACAAGGTACCTAAAGATTTTTGCGTAGAGCACTGCAAGTCAATGCACCATCTATACCAATTTAATTATAATAAAGTTCATGTTAAATTATATACCTACCTACCTACTGGATAATCAGTTAAAATAATATAAGTACCAAAGTATAACCAAAATATTAGGAGATTATAGTTACTCAGTGAAATACAAGAATAAAATATTACTATTGTCAACAAAGCTGCAGATTATATTGGATTTAACGAATACATTTTCCAATAAATATTTGTTTCCATCTAAAGATACCTTATTTCGTATTGAATATGTAAAATGAAGTGGGCCTATTCATTCATTATTTGGACACAAACAGTATTACAGCCTGATCAAATATTAACCACAGCTCAAACATATTTCATTCGACGCGCCCGATGCGTCTAGTTTCACCATGCGTTTACGTATTCTAGGAAGAGTCCCAATTTCGGGTCCATTTCAATGCAGTTTTACAACAACCATTAAGGGACGTCTTGCCCAGTTCAGCCTGGTTAAAATGTCTGCCTCCTAATCGAAAGGTCGGGATTTCAATCCCAGGCACGCATCTCTAATTTTTTTGGAATTATGTGAGTTTCAAGTAATTAAATAATTTACTTTAACGGTAAAGGAAAAACACCGAAACCTTTAGGCATGCCTAAGAGTTCAGTTCCATGTTCTCAAAAATGTGCAGTCTCAAAAAATTCCCATCAGTGTAATATGAATTACTAGCTGACACCCGCGACTTCATCCGCGTGGATTTAGGTTTTTCAAAATCCCGTGGGAATTCTTTGATTTTCCGGTATAAAAAGTAGCTTATGTGCTAATCCAGGAAATTATCTTTCTCCATTCTGAATTTCAGCCAAATCCGTCCAGCGATTTTTGCGTGAAGGAGTAACAAACATACACAAACACACACATACACACAAACTTTCGCCTTTATAATATTAGTGTGATGATGAATGAATTAAGTCTTGTACAGGCAACTGAACGTGGCCTATTACAGTAATTCTAGTATATTTTAACATAGTAATTCTAGTATAATTATGACTAGTTATGTATATAATATGTTAAATAAACTAAATCGACAGGTCTAAATCTAATACTATCTTTCTCCGCAGGGAGCATTGTAAAAGGGATATCCGTATTTTTAAACCTGTTACTTTAATTTAGTTTCAAGGTAAAGGTGTTCAACAGAATTAGTCACATTTAATTAAAATTATATAATGTAGTATGTACTGAGACTAAGGTACTAAGGTAAACAAAAAAAAACCATACTAAAATCAATAAATACTCAGTGTTAATTTTGCTCTGTTTGAGTATAATTTTTGCTAACCTGGCTTGGGCTGGTCACCCTATTTGTTTTCATTATTTACATAGCAAACCACTGTTTTATTAAAATTGATGGAGATTCGCACGCTTACAGCATTTTTAAATAGACCTTCTATCTGTACAATCACAATATTATCATGATTTTTATAACAATAGGTTTATTTGGTGTTCTTAGAGTTCCGTACTCAAAACGGAACTCTATTAATGTCACTCTGCTGTCTGTCTGTCTATCCGCGTGCCACAGGTCTGTCTATCTCGTAGATTAAATGAGTTACAAACCCGGGTATTCGGTGTAAAACCCAAAACCAAATATTGAATTCAAAATTCAATTCAATTATTTTTAGGGGGCTCCCATACATGAAAAAGGAGCTGAAGAAAAATTGTTTCTAACCCTTACCTAGCATGTGAGATATCATTGTTTAAAGCCCATTGAGTAGAGACCAAAAATGTAATTAATTTTTTTGTAATATTTCTATATTTGGCACTCTTATAGTTTCGTCCAGTCCGTCTGTCTGTTTGTCACGGCCATTTTTAAAGTAAGTAAAATGGATGGATCTCCTCTCAGAATGAGAATATTTTGGGCATAGCCTATGACGCTGGCCAAGTGCAGATAAGCAAACTTACACATCTTTGAGAACATTATGGAGAACGCTCAGGCGTGTAGGTTTCCTCGCGTTGTGTACGTAGGTTTGAAAAGTTGAGGTGCGTGCCCGGGATTCAACCCCGGATTCCTGACTAGAGGCTGACGTTTTAACCACTAGGCTATCACTGATTTACTTACTTACTACAATATAATAATATTATGTAATTTTACTTACTTTGATAGCATTGAGGTTTTAGAAAAAACTAGGAAATTTTAGTAGCACTAAACTTTTCTATAAATTCATTTTATGATCAGGTATGTATTTTGCATACTCGTCTAGCGGTACCTACTAAAATAAAAGAAAATGCAAAAATCTAAAACCCGACTACTGTGTTCTTCGAAGATCAGAGTGCATTTGGATCCCTCGTAGGTATAGTTGGTTGGTGTAGGAGATAAAGAATTTTTACCTCACTTTTACAAAAATTGTTTTAAAATGTTCAAAGTGGTTTTTTTTCATGCTGGATTTTTGTGCCGCAAATGCATAGAGCTACCGCAAGCTGTAATAAAAATAAATTTCACTTTTTTTGGTTAGAAAAAATTGCAGAATATCGTGTAGTTCCACCACGCCACACTTTCAAATTACTGGCACATGCACTTCGCTGGAATTTAACTTTTTTTGTAAAAAGCGACTCTGTCCACCTGCATGGGCCAGCTGGTTTTAATGCTAGTCAAAAATATTTGCATATATAACGCACAAGCATAAGTTTACAAGTCACACTAGTTCGCACGCTAGTTTTTTTCATTCATACTGTCCATATAAAACATATTAAGAGGGCTCTCTCCGTCACTCGTTTCATACAATCGTAGTTCCAATTTCATTTGAATATT